>NC_056725.1:731953246-732058246 GCF_019279795.1 Protopterus annectens | reverse complement strand
CACCAAGTGTAAGCAAGAGGCTGCGTCCCCCACACCCCCTGCTACTTAAATATATCAAGTCCAAAATTGAACTTAGTGTAGTGAAGTACAATCTTGGAGTTGATATACAAGTAGCAGGGGGTGTGGGGGGCTTGCCCCCCTGCTTACACTTGGTGGAAAGTGCTATGATTTATGTTGTTTAAACTCAGTATATGTATGATATGCGTTTTCATTGTTTTGAGTTTGTGTTTTGAGTTTTCAAGATTTTGAAGTTTCAGTGTTTTGAGCGTTCAGTGTTATGAAGTGAATCTATATATATATATATATATATCTATATATATAAATAAAATATTAATTTGAATGCCAAAAACAGTAGTCATTGCTTCATCATTATAAATCCTGTATGCCAATACACACCTCACCATTACCTTTACTGAACAGTTAACAGGTTACATTTTTTCAGCCTTTCATGATATTTCAAATGTTTGATTCTCAGAATAAGTTTAGCAAACTTTGGCTGAACGATCTACATTTTTAATTTGAGTCATACAGAAGCTAAAATTATATCCCAAAAGTTGCTTGATGAGAGTCTTGTGTAATTCTACCAAGAATGCCATATCATAAGGCAATGACTTTAAATATAAATAAAGCTACAAGGAAAGTAGGACTGTCACGTATACCAAATTAGATCATTAAATTAAAAAGTAGGAATAATTCCTATATCTTTACACTGTCTAAAGGAGGCTTGACCCAAAACTTTTTAAAAAAATATATATATATTTTAGCATGTTTGGATAATTCTGATTAATACAATTTTAACATTAGCTTGGTACTAATAAGTGTGCGTGTGTGAGTGTGTGTAAGTACATATTTTATTATACCTCAGCCTGCCTAGATGAGGGAACACTTGTCCTTCCACTCACTTCTGATGAAAGCTCAAACATTTCCTGCTTTCTTATTCTCATTCTGGTTTAATTATTTTTTGTGTTTCTACTACTAACCTTTGCCTTTTAGCTCATCTCCCAAAATAGGCATTTCTTTGCTGTTGCTTTCAAAAGTGTTTACTTTACCTTCTTTTGTTATGCCTTAAGTCTTTCAACTCAGCTCCTGTGTCCTAAGATAACTCCCCCTTTAAGGGTCAAAGTGCTGGAGATGATTCTCGCCACTTACTTACTGTGATTGACAGATCACAGCAGCAGGCTGCAAGTTGCCAAAATGTCACTTAGTTTTTTTTTTGGGACTCTCAGTGCTACAGCGAGAAATAGGACATCTAATTCTGCTGAACTCAAGTTTGAATCCTAACGTGGAGATGAGAATATTTTGTGGTTGACCATTTGGCTGATGGAAAATGCATTTGACTCTAGATCAGATTTTAATTCAGTTCATAATGTATTATAAAACTGTGTATTATTATAATAATTTATTTCTGTCAACTCCTTCGTTTAGTACAGTCCCTCCCTACAGTTACTGCTAATGTGTAGAAACTGATCAATCAAGTATCATTGCAGTCAAAAGAGAAGGACCCGACATGAAGTATTTTCCAATGAGGTAAAAGTAAGCATATTGGAAGGAAGGCTATGGGGCAACTAACAGGTTTAGGAAAGGGAAGGCTGAGGCAACACTGATGTCTTTCAGCTTCTCCTGTTAGGGGTCGCCATAGCAGATCACCAGTCTGCAGATTGATTGGCAGTGGAGTTTTTACAGTGCTGAGTTGCCACCCCAACACCCAACCTCCACAGAAGGCACACACACACACACACACACAGACATGCATGTGCACTCACCTACTGTCATGCCTTTAAAACTCACTCGACCACAGAGAGGACATGCAGACTCTGCACAGCAGGCGATCCAGCCAAGAATCAAACCAGAAAACACAACACTGGTATGTATAAGAAATAAAGCATTATCAACTAACAAACTAAGGGAAGATAACTAAAATGGCAATAAAATTAGTGCATAGTCTGCATCTGAAACTTCAGTGTTACACTATAAAAGCTATAGTTAAAGAAAAAAGGAAGGGCAATGATAAAACAGGTAAGCATCTTAAGGGATTCCATCGAAAGTATTCAGATGCCCAATTTAAAAATATATATGCATGGAAACAAAAGAACATAGTCTGAAGGCACAAAATGAGACCTTAAAGGAGACAGAATAAAGTATTTCCTATAAAAGGCGGTATGTAATTACATTAGCCATCTTTATGAATTATACAACTGTAAGTCACAAGTGCAAGGGACAAGCACAAGGCCATCCTTATAAAAAGCTACAGAATCGGAATCACATTTATTGGCAAAGTATGTATACATGAGAGGAATTTGACCCCAGATTAAATGACTCTCCAAGTATGAATTACATAAATGACATACACAGAACTATTAAAATCAAGACAAAAAACATCTAAATATACATATATGTATACATGCAAAGTGCAACTCACTGCAAGAAATACTGAAATAAACTCAGAGAAACAAGTGCTAAAAATTAGTAAATAATATTGCAAGACCCTCAGAGGCTGGGAAAAAGAATACCCAGACTAATATACTAACCATTTATGACTTTGATGGCCTGTAGAAAAAAACTATTCTTATATCTGCTTGTTTTGGTGGGTAGAAATGTACAGGTAATATGGAGAAAGATGATGCCTAACAGTGACATCCATCATGGGCAGACTAGATAGCAATGTGATCCTGGTCTACTGTAAATATGTAAACCAATGCATAATCACAATAGCATGCATTCTTCCTATGTCTAGCTCTGGAAAAAATTGCTCCTAAAGGAAAATGCAGCAGGAGTTAAATTCTTGATATAATCCAGTCTTCACTTTCTGCAATTATTGCTCTAAATGTATTTAATGGCAGTGCTAGGCATACTGCTCTCATATTTGTGAGCAACAGACCAGAAAGAAGTCAAAACAACTGCTTATAATACACAAGCCTAACTACAGTCATTTGTCATTATGCAGATGCCTTTATGTTGTGCCTATACATCTACTGTGATGTCAGCATTACCCCATGGCCCTGCATTTATCCTTCATGTCTTCTCAAGACCTTGGTTTATGACAAATGGAATCTGATGGGATTTCCAAGATTGCTGCACACTCACACTAACAGCTTGTTTCTAGCTCTCCCAGTGTGACAAGCGAAACTCAGCAAAGAAGGCCAGCAGACTTGTGCTTATGTGTAAATTTAAATAACTGGTTAGTAAGTACACAGCCTGGATGCGAGGAATAAAGAAACACAGAAGACCTGGAAAAAATCAGGTACAAAAAGTGAGGAGAAACACTGACTAGGGAGAGTTCTGCAGCTGTTCAGCAAAAAGTAATGCAACATTCAGACATGACTTCAAATAACCTACAGGAAGATATAAGACAACTGCATACAGAGCCGGTTAAAATAAATAAAATACTGGTAGAGTGTATCAACACAAACAAAAGGCTGAAACAAATGGAAGACACTTTAAACAGATATTCAGATGAGATGATAAAGCTGCAAAAATCAGAGGTCAGAATGAAGAAAAGGCTGGCTGAATATGAGACCACTCAGGAAGTGATTAAAAAAAAAAGAATTAGAGGACAGAGCACATAGGGAAAATCTAAGATTTTCAGCTATACCAAAGAAACTGGAAGAAAAAGACTGCATTAATTTTATGAAATCTCATATAAGCAACTGGACTGGTATTCCACAGCAGGAACCGTTAGTTGAACGGTCAGAGCGTGTGCATGCTCCAAAGTTAGCCATAAGAAAGCAACCTACACCTGTAATAGTAAGGATGCAATCCTACAACAGAAGGAATTGATTCTAACAAAACTGTGGAAGGATAAAATACTAAAAGTAGGGGACAGCAGAGTGCTTGTGGTGAATGATTACTCATTGTACACCAGGAAAAAGAGAAGTGCATTTATTCCACTATTTAAAAAATGTCAAAACACAGACTTGAGATTCAAACTTCTGTATCCAGCTGTCTTTAAGGTACTCTTCCCTGGAAGAACAAAATCATTTTTTGACGAAGTGCATGCTAAGAAGTAAATACAAAAGTTTGTCCAACAAAAAGTGAGCTGTGAAACAGAAGGAGATTCGGCTTCTTGTTCCTCTGGTAATAAAGACCACAGAGAGACTCTGTACCTGTGAAACCTTTTCCAGTATTTCAATGGAAAATGTTGGAGAGAAGGAAGGCAGCATGAGAGCTGACTAGAAGAATTGAGAATATGTTGGAAGTGAAGCAGAGACAGGATATGGGTGATGAACAGTAATAAAATCAGTAACAATGTAGGATTACAATGCAAAAATTTGTGAAATATGACAGGACAAGAAAACCTAGAAATATTGTACTTTTTCAAAACTAGTTTGTATGGGGGACTCAAGTATATGCCCTACTTCATATCATTAATGTTAAAAAAATCCTTTTGGGAAGGGGAAGAGAGGGGAGAACACTAACTATAAGTAATGAAAACACTATTTTCTAGAGTACTCTTTTTGTGGGCTAATGGTTTTCTTTGCATGCTATTTACAAGTGTTGTAAATAGGTGGTGTTCTTTTTCTCCCCTTTTCTCTTTTTCTTCTTGCATAGTTTTGAGAAATATAGGCAATGCAATGAAACAAGTAAAACAGACATGACAAAGTTCAAATTAATGTGCTTTTTTCAATCTTGCATGGGGAAATGACTGATTAAAGACCTTTGTTTTAAGAGAGAGAGAAAGTAAATGGAAAAGAATACTAATAATATGAGGCTTTTTTCCTAGCAATTGCATGTATGTATACTAAGTAGCATTTCTGCAGCTGGTCTTCAGGTCTCCATGGAGACAATCTGAAAGAGAGAAACTGGAGACAGTCTGGTGGAAGAGGATTGGCTGAGGGAAAAGAAAAGAAAATGGAGAAATTGACTAGGACATAATGTTCTCTGAAAACAATCAGTTTTGCCAGATGTTACAACTTTAAAGATTATACAAAACCAATTGGACTTGTTTTCTTTTTTTTTTTAATGTAATGGGGATACTAATATAAACAGGTACTTTTGTTTTTTTTCTTTTTCACCCTTCATCTCATTTTTCTTTGTTTAGTTTTAAGAAATGTTGGTACTGCAATGACAAAAAAGGAGGGGAGGAGAGCAGAAGGGGCTGGTTAAGAGACCATGACAAAAATGTGCTTTTTCTCATGCTTGTATAGAGAAATGACTGGATTAAAACCCTAGGCATTATCCAGTAACAAGTTTATTACAAAGCATGTAAATGAAAAGAATATTGAATATTGTAAGTCTTTTTTTTTTTCTGATAAACAATGTACCCTTAGTAGTTTTGTGCCTGGTTTGCATGTCACTAGAAGACAATTTGATAAAGAGAAATGGTGAAAGTATTTCCAGAAAGCATTCAAGTGTTTTCTCAACAGGGAGAGCTATAATGACATACAAACTCAAATAGCACTTACTAGTAGCACAGGCTGTACCATGTCTCTTAGTATGACTAAACTTTCTTTTTGGTTAACTTTAGTCTGTCTGTGTAGCTATCAACTTAGAACTTATCTTCTTATTAGGAAGCAAAAAAGATATACATAGTTTTATGTGTTATTAAGTTAATAGGTTTTTTGGAGGGTTTTTTGGGGGGGATTCTTCTGGTGAGGGCTTTCAGAAAAACAAGTTATGCAAGATGTGGCATAGGCACAAATGGATATGACAAGAAACAACTGTATAAAAGAGCAACCTGCCAAACAGTATATACAGGTAACATAAAAGTTGGAACTAGACATTTAACAAAAAAGCAGTTATACATAAAAGGTTGCAATAACTATATAAGAAAATGATGCTTTCTATAATGTCTTTTTATCTGAATGGCATTACAAATAAACATTCAAAAGAAACTAGTGAACTATACTAAAAAATGTAGAGTGCAAATAGTTATGCTATAGGAGACACCTGGAAAGAACTGAACATGCGAATTTGATAAAGAAAGGTTTTCAGGATGGTTATTCAGCAGAACATCTAGGGCAAAGGAAAAGAGGGGTACTTATATTAATTGTAAAACAAGCTCCAACAGTGATAGAAGAAAAAAAAAGATAATAATGGAAGATATGTAGTACTAAGGGGCTACTGGCTAGGGAGGAGGATTATACTAGCATGCATTTACATCTCCCCTAAAACTACTATAATGGAGCTTAAGAAAATTCTAGAAGAAATCAGCTTTAAGCAAGGAATATTACTTATAGGTGAAGACTGTAATTTGGTTTGCAACAGTGAAGATGTGACTGGGGGCCTAGAAGGGAGAATTAAACAAAGGAGGGTAGAATTTTGAAGAAATTTATAAAAATATTAAGGAAGGAAGATGTGAATTCATTACTAGAAGTTTGAAGTGAATTTACATATTACTCACATA
Source organism: Protopterus annectens (assembly GCF_019279795.1). Lineage (NCBI taxonomy): Eukaryota > Metazoa > Chordata > Ceratodontiformes > Protopteridae > Protopterus > Protopterus annectens. The sequence continues at coordinate 732,051,903 of NC_056725.1, read as the reverse complement.
GAGATGCAAGAACTGGGCTAGGCTAGATATATTTTATAGCTCACAGGAACATGTGCATTTAATTGAATGTCTTGAAATGCACCCAATAACTGTTTCAGATCATGCGGCCATAACAACTAAAATAAAAATGCAAGGTAATGAAATAAAAATGAGACACTGGCACTTTCCTAGCTATCGGTTGAAAAGAGAGGACTTCAAGGAATGGGTTTTAGAATTAATTCAGGAGCTACTAGATAAGATAGAATTTTTTTTCTGAAAACATAGCTAGGGAGTGGGATAAAATTAAAGTGGAATTTAAAACTAGGATGGAAATAAAAGAAAGGGAGATATGGTAAAACAGCAACAAGCATTATTTAGATGTATTGACAAATGTTAAAAGTATTGCAAAATAGGGGGAAATCTCTCAACAAGAAAAGGAGCAACTGCAGAATGCTAATCAGAAAATAAGGGATTACCATGATAATATGCGCACAAGTTTACAAAGACTGCTGTTAAGCAACTTTTTTTATAATAATTCTAAAGCATAAAAACTTTTAGCACAACAGCTCAAGCAACAGAAAGTGGAAAGGGCTTTCACCAAGCTTAGGGGGCCTATAACAAGGCAAATAACAAGAAACCCTGCTGAAGTATTGTAAATATTTCAGAAATTTTATGAAAGTTTCTATAAAGCACAGGAATAAGGAAATCAAGAAAAGGTGCAAATGGAAATGTTTATGGAAGAATTAAATATGCCAGGGTTAGATGAGGCTCAATTACTAACAGTTAGGATGAGAATGGATGAGATAAAAATGGCTATGTACAAACAATCTACAGGAAAGTCCCCAGGAATAGATGGTATTCCTGTGGAAGTTTGAAAGTTAGGAGGGAAAAAAACTGAAAGATCTGGAAAGTTTTAACAGCATGTTAAGAGGAGAAGTATGTCAAGAGAAGGCTAGCAAGTAAGGCTGGTGCCAGGCAAGCAAGCCCGGTTGAACAAAAGAAAAATGCCAGCACCAAGGAGGATCCAAATAGTTTTATTGAAAGACTGAAACTAGACCGGTTTCAGCACAAGGCTTTCTTCAGTAGCAAATTTCCAAAGTGTCAAAAATCATCAACTTATATAGCTTCCAAGCATTAAGATAGAATGACATCACTTCCTGTAGTCAACATAAACCAAAAAATTGGTTAATAAAAATAATAATTGTGTTAACAACCATCAAAAATGTTAACAAAGGAAATGTGATGATGGTATTAAACATCCCCTGATATTTAATTTATCATCATGAATATTCACATAAATATATCTGATAAATGTTATATACCTATAAATAGAGAGCATCATGATTAGTTATACAGAAGTGAAAAACCATCATCAGTAATACAGTTGCATTGGGAAAAAAGTAATGATAAATAAATAATCATGTCTCAATAGAGATGAATGAAAAATTGTCTTATAGAATGGGAGATGTTTGGAAAAAAGATAGGTCATAATTTGTCATTCAACCCTGGAGGGAAAAGCCCCCCTAGTTTAATCCATCTTTTTTCTTTATTATTCAGAATGTCATGCCACCCTGTTTTAAATGATCTGTTACCAATTATACGGTCAATAATAGTGAAGGAAAATTTAGCAGTAGAATGTTTAGTGGTATGTCTATATAGTGCATTAGTTAATCTTTGGTTCCTGATGTCCCCAAGATGTTCAGAGATCCTGATACGGAACTGTCTTGAAGTTTGTCCAACATAGAAGGCCTGACATGTACATGTGGCAAGATATATTATCCAGTCTGAACTGCAGTTTCCAAAAAATTCAATATTATGAATTTGTCCAGTGTTTTTGCTAGTGAAACTAGTGGTTTTAAAAATGTAACTACAAAAGCTGCAGTGACCACAGGGAAAGATACCTATGAGTTTATCCCCTGTAAGTGTCCTTTGTGTCATGGTGTCATTATAAGAGCTCGTTCTTTTGTAGTGTGAAAAGAGGGAACCAAGCGTTTTGCCCTTTCTGTATGAAAAATAGCATCGTTCCCCTAGGTAACCTTCCAAAAGTGGATGTGAATTCAATATATTCCAATGATTATTGATGATATTAATCAGTTTCCTACTATTTCTACCATATGTGGTAACAAATCTACATACATCATTGTTTGTGTCTCTCTTACCAGTATGATATTGTAAAAGAGAGTCCCTAGGTTTGTTGTTGCTGAAATTCACTGCAGAGTTAATGATCTGTGGAGAGTAGCCCCTAGACAAAAATCTGCTGGTTAAATCTGCCTGATATGTTGTAAGGTCATCCTCAGAAGAACATATTCTTTTGATCCGCAAGAATTAAGATTTAGGTATATTTTTGATGATATGTTTGGGATGAAAGCTTTCTGCATGTAGAAGGGTATTATATTGTGGAAATTTCCTGTGAACAAAAGTTTTAAGTGTATTATCTGATTGCCTTTCTAAATGAACATCCAAAAAATGTATTTCCTTTTGATGATATTCCACTGTAAATTCAATACCCCAGATGTTCCCATTGAGATGCTCAATAAATTCCTGGAGATATTCTGTGCCCCCCTTCCATACTAACCAGCAGTTGTCAAGGTATCTTCTCCATATATCAATTTCTGGTAGATATATATTGTGCATTGGATCATAAATGATGTGTTCTTCAATGTAACCCATAAAAAGATCTGCATAAATAGGTGCAAATGAAGCACCCATGGCCATATCTTGAAGTTGCCAGTAACAATCTTGTTGAAAGTAGAACACATTTTTAGTAAGAATGTGTTCGGCCATACATACTAGTAATGTATTCATTCCAGCAGGGTACATGTTGGATCTATTTAACCAGAACTCCAAGGCCATTAAACCAGCCCAATGTGGAATACTGGTATATAAGGATGTTACATCAAGGGTACACATTAACCATTCCGGATCCAATTGAGACTCTGAGACAATCTGCAGGAATTCAGTGGTGTCCTGAATTCTGGCTCGAATAAATGATAACAGTGGTTTCAATTTTTCAGTAAGAAAGACAGATAGGGGTTCAGTGAGAGACCCAATACCAGATACTATGGGTCTGCCAGGTGGATGTTGAATAGATTTATGAATTTTAGGTAGTAGGTAAAGGTATTGTTTAGCAGGGTCTTGAACCATCAGATGTTTTTTTTGTTTTATCTGAAATAATGCCTGCTTTAACCGCTTGTTCCAAGAAATTGTTAATTTCCATTTGAAAACTAGGTGTGGGGTCGATGTCCATTTTCATGTAATGATGATGGTTGGATAGTTGTCTATAACCTTCATCCCGATAATAATCGGTGTCCATAACAACAACTGCACCCCCTTTATCAGCAGGAATAATAACAATCTCTGTATTATTCTTCAGTTGTGTGAGAGCTAGTTGTTCTTTCTTGGAGAGATTATGCCTCAAATTTTCTTCTGAGCTTAGGTGAAAATGTATATTCTTAATGACAGCCTGCTGGAAAACAGCAACGTGTTTGCCATAGGAGGATTAAATGTTGATTTGAGAAATCTGAAATCAGATGATCTTTGAGTGTCATCAGATTTGTCCTGTTGTTTGAAAAATAATTTGAGGTTAATCTTTCTACAAAACTCTAAGGTGTCAGATACTAGTGAACTCTCATCAGTGAAGAATCCGGGAATAAAACCAAGGCCTTTATTAAGTAAGGAATATTGGTCGTCAGATAAAACATGCTTTGAAATATTAAGAACATTGGTACATTGTTCATTTATTTCACTATTGACATGAACAGTTGATGGTTTTTCACTTCTGTATAACTAATCATGATGCTCTCTATTTATAGGTATATAACATTTATCAGATATATTTATGTGAATATTCATGATGATAAATTAAATATCAGGGGTTGTTTAATACCATCATCACATTTCCTTTGTTAACATTTTTGATGGTTGTTATCACAATTATTATTTTTATTAACCAATTTTTTGGTTTATGTTGACTACAGGAAGGGATGTCATTCTATCTTAATGCTTGGAAGCTATATAAGTTGATGATTTTTGACACTTTGGAAATTTGCTACTGAAGAAAGCCTTGTGCTGAAACCGGTCTAGTTTCAGTCTTTCAATAAAACTATTTGGATCCTCCTTGGTGCTGGCATTTTTCTTTTGTTCAACCGGGCTTGCTTGCCTGGCACCAGCCTTACTTACTAGCCTTCTCTTGACATATTGCCTCTGTGTTGCTGGCTGTTGGCGTTTGGGGGATCCACTACTTGCGTCGCCATTTTCTGTGCCTGTTGTCGAGGATTCTTTGCTGGACACTGGCGTTATCAATGGCTATACAACTTCCAATTTTGGATTATTTTTGGCTTTATTCAACGTTTGAAGTTGGGAAATTTGTTTTTTGGATGGGAGACATCACTTTTGGGATATCAGTTTGGTCGTACATTCAGTCGTCATACTTTGTACGCAGGCTTCTGCAGTCAGCGCTTCAGTTTTTGATTTCCATCACTTTATTGTTTCTCTCCTCGTATTTGGTACTTTGTGTCAACGAGGGAGTGCGTTTTTCACTTAGATACTCAATTTTGGATTTACTTTACATTCGTGGTGTTTGTATGTGGATTATACTACTGGTGACATTATATCTAGGGCCAGCAAGATAGCGTATTCTCTTTATACCACTATTGGATTGTGTCCAAACGGGAAGCCTACATCTTTTCTCAGGTACTGTGTTTTTGTTTTTTCAAACAACTAGCTGACGATTGGAATACAGGATTGGCGCTACGAGCATTTCTACATGTGCTATTAGTATCTTTGCATTTGGTGCTTACACGTGGATTATACAACTTGTGACATTACATCTAGGGCCAACTAGACAGCGTGTTGTTTTTCTGTACTCATAACTAGGATTGTGTTTAACCTGGGAAGCTTATACTTTTCAGGTACTGTATTCTTTGTTTTTCAACAACTAGTTCATGATTAGACTTTACGGATTGGCGTTAACAGCAATTCTGTCGCCAGATGTCCACGCTTTGACTTGGATTATTGAAATTATTTTTTGGATATTACTCTTCTATTTTTGGACAACTACAAGCTGCAATTGTCATATCCTTTGACTTTGCTATAATCACAGTAGCATGGTCACTATTGATAAATGGTATTATTGCTATGGGCTTATCATTGTGGACCTATGGGGCCTTGTTTAATACATGTTGGGTGGATCATTGCTCTATATTTTGTATGATTATCTATTGATTATTATTGGATTATCGAACTGTTTATGAACAAACATCTGTTATTGAATTTGGGGCATATACCCTACATTTTGGGATATTCTAAAACAGTTTGAGTATAGTATGGTTATTTCCCATAAGGCATCCTTGACTGATGTTCTAATATATTTTACACACATTTTTTAATAATTTTTCTGTATGCAATACTCAGTATATTCCAAGACTTTATAATAGTTTCATAAGGAGGAATAAGCTTTTTGAATTTTGAATAATCAGGAATTCATACCTGTTATTTCTTCTTGTTTATGTTATTTCATCTCATTTATGATTATTTTAGTCTTTGATAGCGGTTTACTGTCAGTGTTATGTAGATACAGGCTTATTTTAGTCATGTTTGGTAATATCTATATAACATATATAACATTATTTTGTATATGAGAATTGTTTTATTGATATCTCATAGTGTTTGATTGGTTTCAGAATTTTTTCATTAGACCAGTATACAGTTGGTCTGGCTTAGTCTATTGGATACTAATAACAATAGTATTCATATACTGATTATATCAGCTCAATTATTACCTCTGCCATCACTCCTGGGACCGTCAGGTTTATACATAGACTTAATAATTGACACCACGTATATTTTGGAATAGGTAGTTTGATGCTTAACTATTATTATTATTTTTTTTTCAAATATACCATGGAGTTTTAATGTTTCCACTTGGGATTAAATAGTGCTTACATCGACACTGTTCTCAACACAATTGAATAACAGTCTAACTGCGCTCAACATTTATATTTATCCTGTTTATTGCAAATTCTTTGCATTTTTTGTGGTTAACTCTGTGGTTTATTGAATGGGTTTAACTGTTATTTATTACATGACATAGTTTTACTTCTTCTGTTGATTACATTTAACACATTTCAGATTTTAGTTTTCCACACGACCCTGCTCATGACATTTAACATATGATCAAAACCTTTCTATCAGATGTAACATATTAGTATCCAGATTTCGGTCTTTTTACTGACTGGGATATACAGACCTGATTTTGTGTTATTATCACTTTAATGCCTAACCCTGTACCCCTTTGTGATTCTATTTATAATTGGCTCTTGTATATTACATCCTTGAATAATTTGCTCTGACAATTTAGCTTTTTCAGCCCTTCTCTTCTCATCGGTTCAAGCAACTTATTGTCATGGATCTTCAAAAATTATTGTCTGGTTTATGCTCCGATAAGGGTGATCTAAAAATTTTTGGAATTGGCACTAGCTCCACTGAAATTAATAATTTGGAATTAACAGATCCAGTTGACGGTTGCGAAAACTTATTTCACAAGTTGGGCAAACAAATCAAAATGCTAAGAACAAATATCTGCACCACAGATTGTTCAAAGCATATCAGGTGCAGAATATATCCCCTCGAGGACTAGATGTAAAATCCAACCACTGGTTGGTACTCTGGATGATGCTCTGCTTAAGGAGTGGCAAATAGCACAACAGGAGGCCGCAATGGCCAGAGTTAATATACTGGCATCATTCTATGAGCGAACTGTACAGACAAATATTTCAGAAGTAGAAAAAACTTGTAATAACCTCAAGCAGTTTGAGGAAAATAGTAATTTCCATCATTGTCTGAGCAAATTATCCAAAGAGATATCTGTTTTGGAAAATAATCTCAAAAGTAAAACACTGCACAAATTTGCCCGAGACAAGGAGGATTATGAGCGGGGCAGACAATTTGAATCACAGAGGGGTGTCAGATTTTCTCAAGGCACCAAGTATGCCTCCTCTATATGTAAAAAGAGGCCCAGGTCAATCTTGAAAAAGACAGGCTCAGGTACTACTACTTCTGGTGAGGAATCCTCTACCACAGACACAGAAATAACAAGCATTGGTGAATCTCCAAATGCCAAAAGGGGTAGAACAACTGAGGTCCCTTTAGGGGTAGGAAACACAGGGCAGGCAGGAAACATAGGGGTAACAATCTTAGAAGAACTGTTCATGTCAATAGTGAAATAAATGAACAATGTACCAATGTTCTTAATATTTCAAAGCATGTTTTTATCTGATGACCAATATTCCTTACTTAATAAAGGCCTTGGTTTTATTCCCAGATTCTTCATTGATGAGAGTTCACTAGTATCTGACACCTTAGAGTTTTGTAGAAAGATTAACCTCAAATTATTTTTCAAACAGGACAAATCTGATGACACTCAAAGATCATCTGATTTCAGATTTCTCAATTCAACATTTAATCCTCCTATGGACAAACACGTTGCTGTTTTCCAGCAGGCTGTCATTAAGGATATACATTTTCACCTAAGCTCAGAAGAAAATTTGAGGCATAATCTCTCCAAGAAAGAACAACTAGCTCTCACACAACTGAAGAATAATACAGAGATTGTTATTATTCCTGCTGATAAAGGGGGTGCAGTTGTTGTTATGGACACCGATTATTATCGGGATGAAGGTTATAGACAACTATCCAACCATCATCATTACATGAAAATGGACATCGACCCCACACCTAGTTTTCAAATGGAAATTAACAATTTCTTGGAACAAGCGGTTGAAGCAGGCATTATTTCAGATAAAACAAAAAAACATCTGATGGTTCAAGACCCTGCTAAACAATACCTTTACCTACTACCTAAAATTCATAAATCTATTCAACATCTACCTGGCAGACCCATAGTATCTGGTATTGGGTCTCTCACTGAACCCCTATCTGTCTTTCTTACTGAAAAATTGAAACCACTGTTATCATTTATTCGAGCCAGAATTCAGGACACCACTGAATTCCTGCAGATTGTCTCAGAGTCTCAATTGGATCCGGAATGGTTAATGTGTACCCTTGATGTAACATCCTTATATACCAGTATTCCACATTGGGCTGGTTTAATGGCCTTGGAGTTCTGGTTAAATAGATCCAACATGTACCCTGCTGGAATGAATACATTACTAGTATGTATGACCGAACACATTCTTACTAAAAATGTGTTCTACTTTCAACAAGATTGTTACTGGCAACTTCAAGGTACGGCCATGGGTGCTTCATTTGCACCTATTTATGCAGATCTTTTTATGGGTTACATTGAAGAACACATCATTTATGATCCAATGCACAATATATATCTACCAGAAATTGATATATGGAGAAGATACCTTGACGATTGCTGGTTAGTATGGAATGGGGGCACAGAATATCTCCAGGAATTTATTGAGCATCTCAATGGGAACATCTGGGGTATTGAATTTACAGTGGAATATCATCAAAAGGAAATACATTTTTTGGATGTTCATTTAGAAAGGCAATCAGATAATACACTTAAAACTTTTGTTCACAGGAAATTTCCACAATATAATACCCTTCTACATGCAGAAAGCTTTCATCCCAAACATATCATCAAAAATATACCTAAATCTTAATTCTTGCGGATCAAAAGAATATGTTCTTCTGAGGATGACCTTACAACATATCAGGCAGATTTAACCAGCAGATTTTTGTCTAGGGGCTACTCTCCACAGATCATTAACTCTGCAGTGAATTTCAGCAACAACAAACCTAGGGACTCTCTTTTACAATATCATACTGGTAAGAGAGACACAAACAATGATGTATGTAGATTTGTTACCACATATGGTAGAAATAGTAGGAACCTGATTAATATCATCAATAATCATTGGAATATATTGAATTCACATCCACTTTTGGAAGGTTACCTAGGGGAACGATGCTATTTTTCATACAGAAAGGGCAAAACGCTTGGTTCCCTCTTTTCACACTACAAAAGAATGAGCTCTTATAATGACACCATGACACAAAGGACACTTACAGGGGATAAACTCATAGGTATCTTTCCTTGTGGTCACTGCAGCTTTTGTAGTTACATTTTTAAAACCACTAGTTTCACTAGCAAAAACACTGGACAAATTCATAATATTGAATTTTTTTGGAAACTGTAGTTCAGACTGGATAATATATCTTGACACATGTACATGTCAGGCCTTCTATGTTGGACAAACTTCAAGACAGTTCCGTATCAGGATCTCTGAACATCTTGGGGATATCAGGAACCAAAGATTAACTGATGCACTATATAGACATACCACTAAACATTCTACTGCTAAATTTTCCTTCACTATTATTGACTGTATAATTGGTAACAGATTTTTTAAAACAGGGTGGCATGACATTCTGAATAATAAAGAAAAAAGATGGATTATTAAACTAGGGGGGCTTTTCCCTCCAGGGTTGAATGACAAATTATGACCTATCTTTTTTCCAAACATCTCCCATTCTATAAGACAATTTTTCATTCATCTCTATTGAGACATGATTATTTATTTATCATTACTTTTTTCCCAATGCAACTGTATTACTGATGATGGTTTTTCACTTCTGTATGACTAATCATGATGATCTCTATTTATAGGTATATAGCATTTATCAGATATATTTATGTGAATATTCATGATGATAAATTAAATATCAGGGGTTGTTTATTACCATCATCACATTTCCTTTGTTAACATTTTTGATGGTTGTTATCACAATTATTATTTTTATTAACCAATTTTTTGGTTTATGTTGACTACAGGAAGTGATGTCATTCTATCTTAATGCTTGGAAGCTATATAAGTTGATGATTTTTGACACTTTGGAAATTTGCTACTGAAGAAAGCCTTGTGCTGAAACCGGTCTAGTTTCAGTCTTTCAATAAAAATATTTGGATCCTCCTTGGTGCTGACATTTTTCTTTTGTTTAAGAGGAGAAGTACCAGCATCCAAGAAGGCAGTGGTGATGATAATATCTAAAGAGGGTAAAGATCCATCAAATTCAGCTTCATACAGTGCCATTTCAATACTAAACCATGATTATAAAGTGTTTATGTCTATAATGGCTAAAGGAATGGCAAAAGTGATACCAAAATTGATAGATATGGATCAGTGTGGTTTTGTGGAGGGGAGGCAAACATTTGACAATTTTAACAGAACACTGATGATCCAGAGGGAAGCAGAATGTAAGAAAATACCACTTTTATTGGTGGGTCTTGATGCAGAGAAAGCATTTCTCAGAGTACACTGGGACTTCATGAGCTGGGCAATGGAAGCATTTGCTTTCCCTTATACAATTATAAGGTTGTTTAGAAAAATATATGAGGGATCGGTGGTGCAAATTAAAGTGAGTGGGGTCCTCTCCAATAAGAACCAGGCAGGGTTGTCCAGTTTTCCATTTGTTATTTGCATTATATTTATATTTAGAAATATATTTATTATTTATATTTAAAACCATTGGCAAAGAAAATAAGGGACTCAGAATTTCAAGGATAATATCTGGTACGGTAGTCAGGAAAAGTTGGCTCTATTTGCTGATGATATTTTATACATGACAAAACCAGAAAGAAAGATTACAGTGTTGTGAAACATTTTAAGATGATTTCAAATCTTCTCTGAATACAAAATTAATGAAGCTAAAACAAAGGCAATATTGGTAAATTATGTACCCTCACACAAATTGATCCAACAATATCCATATTTATGGGGACAAAATAAAATGATGTATTTATCAGCATGGATTAGACATCACTCTTTTGTGGCAGCTAATGATATGTGGGAAGAGGCTACTCAGGAGATAATAGAAAACTGGAAGCTTTGCTATATAGATATGGATACTAAGACACAAGCCATTAGAACATTTTTAGTCCCTTTAGTCTTATTCACAGGTCAGGCATATTTTTATCAGTCAGAGGAGAAGCTGTAGATAGCAGTTAAAGAGTTGAAGGATTTTATCTGGGAAGGGAAGGCAGCAAGGGCCAAGTGGGATAAACTGATTCTTCCAATAGAACAAGGCGGACTAGGATTACCCAATTTGAGGGGGTATTTTAGAGTAACACAGTTAAGGCTTTATACATGGCACAAGCAAAAAACTATAATTCAAAGTGGAAAAGAATGATGCATGCAGGAAGCTCAAGAAATAAGGAGAGATTGGGATTTTGGATCCAGACTCTTAAGGAGAACAACTAAAATCATAGAATATTATATTCATAAAATAGCAGGAAGTATTCCAAGAACCAAACCAGCATGAGAATGGAGAAAACAGGCTTTGCCAATAGGGATGACTGTGATCAGGGACACAGACAAAAGGCAAGAGGGAGCTGGAATTTATGGGAGAAAAGTGGCAAAGGAACCAATGTATTGGGAGCAAATAACTAGAAAGGGAAAGGTAATAGAAAGGGAAGAGGCCAAGAGTTTATTTGGACTGCAGGTTAGAGGTTGCCTTCCCTATCAAGGATTGATATCAGGGGCCCCTGAATGAAAGACCAGGATTGGTAGAGTTTTTAATAGAATCTAGAACAGAAGCTGCTGTTAAAAAAGGAATAATTAGTAAAGCATATAAAATATTGAATTATAATTATAAAAATCAATCAGAGGAGCTCAGAAAGGATTGGAAATAGAGAATGGATAAACAATTCACAGAGAGACAATGAGAGGGTATATGTTTATCTCCAAAATATGCAACAAAGTCTAGAAGATTTAGGATGTTTGCCTGGAAGTGTTTACATAGGTATTTTTAAACCACAAGTAGTCTCCAAAGAATTTTTCCTCGGGTAGATAGCAAATGTTGGAGGTGTGACAGGCAAGAGAGACGTGGCTGGGAACATATTTTTTGGGAGTGTAATGAGTTGGCAGGCTTTAGGGATTACCTGCAGGCAGCTCTGTTGGCGATGATGTGTGAGCAGATTAGATTGACTGGGGAGATATTTTTTGAGTTATGATACAGACTTAGAATTGCCTTGACATAGTAAAGCCTTGCTGAGTCTAATTATGGTGGCTGCCAAAAAAAGCAATTATTAGAAAATGGAAATTCAAAGTCTAGACCAACTTTATTAGAAGTATTGAATAGAGTAACAGAGATAAAGCAACTGGAACTGGGATCTTTTGAAAAGGTTAGGGAGCAAACTACACAGGAAAAAAAATGGAATTGTGGGAATATATGCAGAACAGGAACGAGGTTTAAGAGGCAGGATTTGAATGAGCCGTATAATGCTAAAGTGACAATGCCTGGATAGATTATAAGTGATGTATAATGTTTCTAACGACAGCTGTTTCACTGGTGTCTGATATTTGCAACTAAAATGGTGCCATGTTTATTTTTCATTTATATAAATGTAAGATTGCCTATGTCAAATGTGAAAATTTAATACATACATTTGCATTTAAAAAAATGGAAACCTGACTACCTCTTCTCATGGTCATCACTGTTGCCAGTCTAAAGATCTAATTTATTTGGTATAAACATTAAATCTGCATTACACGGAGCTGTAACATCACTGCTTCAGCAGCTGTACTATACACACTGATGTGAATGTGTCTCTAAAAATAACATTAGCAGGTACCTATGTAACTTTTTTCTGAAGTGATAATTTAACTGCATTATTTGGTCATGCAACTCAGGATGAGAGCATAAACTGCATTAAGGCAAAGGCAGTCTGTGCTTACAAGCTGGGAACTGTTGCAGATACCATATCAGAAACAATGTTTTCTAGGGACAGCAGGTCAAATCTAAATTTCAAAATATGTGCCTTTCCCAAAGACACAAGAGTAAAAAGAGCAATAGGAATACACAATGCCACAAAAAAGAAGCATCCTGTCATAATCAAGAGCACATGGTCCGTGTCACAAAACTTTAAGCAGATAGTAGTGTGAATACTGGCTACAATACAACACAGGCTACTGCTATATTAACATTGCTGTTGTCTGAAGTTCCTTATCCTATTCTGTATTCCCTTCTGATAAATGATTTCAATGTCGGCACATGATTGGTACATTCTCTGAAATTACCTCAAAGTATATAAATATGAAGTTCATCTGGGAAGGATCTAAACCCTTGCCACGTAATAATACTCTCTGAGCTAAACTCCTAAAATTACCGTAAGAGATTAAACCTCTGCCAAGTATATGCAATGTCATGCAGACTCCTTTGCCCTGATTTTTGCTTTATACCCTTTCATCGTATCCGTGCTCAACCAATTACAAGGTCTGTGCTGTTATAACCTTCCATCATTACCTCAGTTTTTTTCTCCCTGTTTAACACCTCCCACTTCCTGGATCTTCCTGTCCTCCCTTTCTAAACCAGCATGCTGCTTATTTTCTTTAGGTCTAATGCATTTTCCCTTTCCAGTTATTTGGATGTTTTGTTCAGTGCAGCATAAATGACATGTATTACTGAGGTATAATATTTTAGTTTTAATGTGAAACGGGGGTGGAGGGGAATCCTGTCTGCCTGAGTGGGTTACAGCTTAGGTAGTATTAAAGATCCCATGGCAGTTACTGAATGAAATTTTGATTGCTTATTAAACAAAAGTACAGGGTTATAATATCACATCAGACCACAGACCGGCAAACATAGTCCCAGTATGCAAACAGTACCCTGTATGGACAGAATGCACCAACTATCCAGCTTGAGGACTCCTAGTATAGAAACAGACCCTACCTATACTTAGTGGCAGTGGGTACTGATGACTGCATAAATGGTCACATCTAGCAAGTGCTGAGTACCCATATCAGAATACAACTACATAGACATTCCTATAACCCTGTGCCCACAAATACGCAGCCATAGTTGGCAAGCATTCGCTGGCAGGACTATTGTCCGAAACACCAGCATATAATGTTCTTGTATAAGAATCAATTTTAGTTGTAAAATGGACACCAAAACCTATAACAAATACTGATTTATGAAAACAATAATGGTGCCCCAGATCCCTCCCCACCAACAAAACAGTGATTATGGCAAACTGCAAAATACACAACAGGCTACAACAGCACATAACAGGACATGAAAATGATAATGTGGTTGTGACTGCTCAGGAAAGAAAATGCACATGCGTTATAGCAGACACCAATCACTTAGCACCATCAGTCAGGAATGCAAGTAAGCCATCATTTCATCATTCTGTGATAAGAGCAGTTAACAGTACATTTATCAACCTTGGGAAAAGAAGCATTGTATAAAAATCGCCTGTTACATTTTATCATAAATTATATGGGTACAAAATGTATTGTTTGCTGTAGCTCCTAAGCATAATTTATGTTTACCATCACCTGGCACTGTCACCTTCTACAGTCAGGTATCAGTGTCACTTAAATTCTGTCCTCTTAACATTGGAAACAGAGCACCACTATCCTGACATCTTTGCCACTTGTAACTGGGCATCATGTACATTTTGGTCCCAGCTCTTTTGACACCGTATTCTCTACAAGTTTTTGTTTAACATTTGTTAAAAAGACAAGTAAACTGATTTGAGGACTCTGTTCAGTCATGTCCCAGAACAAGATGGTAAATGCCAAAGAGTAGTATACAGGTATAAACAACATCAGTAAATAATGAGGAAGAGCTTGAATGAGGTAAGCAACTCTGAAGCACCACTATCCTTTACTCCCATACCTGCTACAAATGGACACCAGTTAACACTGATATATATATATATATAAGCACAAAACATATCCATGAATTTCCCAACCACCACTTTAAATTCAATGCATTGGAACAAGTACTGAACTGGGGGGGGGGGCTCACCCCATTGTTCCTTGAATACAAGGAGCTAGTGTGGCAACTGAGATATAATGCCACACACCCACCTGGACTCAATGATATGGCCTCCATTTCTAGCTTACTAAAATTAAAGGCAGATTTTCATATTTGAAGACATTCTCAAAATAAGTATTTAACAGGGCTTGTGTAAATGAACAGGCTATTTTCAAACTTGCATATTGCACTTTATTTTATTTATTCTATGTTGCACAAATATTCCCAATTGTATTGAAGAAGGTACTGTGGTGTAGTGGATTTTATTTTATTTCATTTGAATGTAAAGCTTTTAAGAAATGCATTATTCAGGGATCGTGTGACTGATTTTGTTTAAAAGGAAGTGATTTTTTTTTTGTATAAAAGGAAGTGATGTTTTATGTTCAGTTAATCTGAAATCAGATGGTTTTACGTCGATGAAAGCACTCATATTAAAGTGTAGTTTGTTCCTGTGAGCTGGTCTTCGTGCTTTTTTATTTTTTAACACTGATATATATTGTCAACTGTACCAAGACAAATGTATTTTTATATCTTTATAAGCTACTTTATTTACACTTCATCTCTAATGTGGCAGATACTTGGGCTTTCCAAATATGATCAGTATTGTTCTAGAAACCAACATGATTTCCTACACAAGGATATCTGGTCAGAAGTGCTACTGTCAATTTTACACCCTGCACAACAACTCTACTACCTAACCTGCCAGTGCTCCTGTACTACCACATCCTCATCAATTAGTAATACAACTCTGTTTTCATTTTCCAAATCTTCCTGGTCTGCTTCACTTTTCTTTTATTTCTCTTGCCACATTTGCTCCCACTTTTCATTCAGTTGCACAATTTTCTTTATAACTTTTAGAATAGTCTGCTCAGAAATGCTTCACAGTGCTAAAAATGGTAAATGCTTTCAATTAGTAGTGATTTAGAATGCCCTCAATGACCATAACAACAACACTTCTTGCACTACCTTCATGACTATTGATCTCTAGAATGTATCCACACCACAGTTCCTCCTTGAAGAATTCATACATGGCTTGCATGTAAGCACAGGAGGGAGTAGTAATAGTGACTTGGGACTTAAATTTACCAGGAACAGACTGGAATAATATTGATTACACAATGTTTAGTAAGCAAGGTATTCACAATGTATGTTCAGGAACAGCAATTGCTTCAGACTGTTAAAAAAAAAAAAAAAAAAAAAAAAATGCCAGGGAACAGAACTATTAGACACTGTTTGCATTCCTAGAAAAGATGCTGTTAGTTTATGAATCCCGGGGTGTGTATAGATTCTAAAATTTATTTTTAAACAAAAGATTATAGATGTATTTACAAAATCTTATGCAAAGCAGTTTGGCTCCACAAATGACATCCAGGTAACCAGAGATACTGAAATCAAATTAGATTATATTGAAAAGAAGAACTATGTAAACTGAATCCAAACAAATCACATAGGGGAAATGAAATCAGTAAAAATGACCTGAGAACACTTCAGCAAGAGCTTATAATACCATTATATCTATTATTTTCTCGGCTGTATAAGTATGGGGAGATTCCTCAAGATTTGAGACATCCACTTGCTAAATCTCTCTTTAAGGGACCGAGGAGTAGAACAAACCCAGAGTCAGACAGACCCTTAAGTTTACTTTCATGTTGTAGAAAAGTAATGACAGTAATATTGGATAAGTTATGGTCAGAACTGGAACTGCATAAGACTTGAAACAATATGTCAGCATGCATGTGCTGAAAATAGATCTTTACCACCACGATGTTGTGCAACAACATAACAGCAGCTATGAATGCAAAATTGTGCTGTGATGTCATTTATATAGATTTAACTTCAGCATTTGACAGGGTCATACGCAAAACACTGATCAATAAATTAGAACTACTTATTGATACACTCTTGATAAGATGGATAGCTGCATGGCTTATAAATAGGATGTGGCAAATATACAGCAATTGAACAGGTGAAATTCTAGGTTACAGTCAGGGTGTCCCACAGGGCTCTGTCCTAGGCCCATACTTTAGATTGCATCTTTTTCATCTGAGCTATTCTACAATCTTTATGCAGATGACTTGAAATCGGATAAAATTATTGCATGTGCTACAGCTGGGGCATGTTTGCAAAAGAGCTTCACTCAATTGTCCATGTGGACACAGGAGAATAAGCAGCTAATAAATGCATCAAAAATTAAGCATATGAGATTTGGTAGACAAACCGAAAGGTGAATATTTAACATACCACACTGAGTGAAAATGCGAATTCATTTAATGACCTGGGTATACAGGTAGATCAGCTTTGAGTTTTGCAATCATATCAACCAATTGTTTAATGATAGCATAGAACTATAGGTTGTATAAAAAGATTTATAAATTCTAGGAAATGAGAAATGATGAAGTCATTGTTTCTCAGTTATACTAGACTCAAACTTCAGTATGAAATAACAATATGGAAATCTTGTAAGAAAACAAGCATGAGTAAAACTGGAAAGAATACAGTGGAAATATACTAAGGGCATCCATGGATGTGAAAATTTAAGCTATTATGAAGGACAAAAATATTTGAACTTGTATAGTGTCTCATACATATTTAAGAGGAGATCATATTTAGGTATATAGGGCATTTAGAGACAAATACCTCTGAGAATGTTTGGGTTTATCAAAAAGTAGAGAATCATCAGACAACCTAGGTAGAAGATTCTACAGGTATGCAAAGAGTACTAATTGGTTTTCAGAGAGAACAGCTGATACATGGAATAGCAAGCACTAGTTGAGATTTTTTTTTTAAGAACAGGCAGGACATTTATTATAGGAACAACTGCTTTGGTATTTTGGCAGGTTAAAAGGGCGTTAATGCCCATGCTTAAAATATTTGTATGTATGTAAATTCCATAAGGATAGAGAATTGTACTGTTTGCTAATGGCTGAGAGCTGCACTTTTGAGAAGTTACACAGGCAGTGTTACTGTACAATTGGCTACTTTGTATTTGTTGCTGGTATTTAACTGCTACTTTCCTGTACCTTTGGACCTAAAACAAAGAGTAAGAAGGTCACACAGAAAAAACAATCAGTAAAACTAAATGAAAACTCCGGCCAAGCTAGAACTTCCACTGAGTGACCTCTCATACCTCTTGTATGAAAGGCACATGGGATATATGCAAATGACCCATCTGAAGATCAGGTGTTTCAGCTATATGGGGATTCTGAATGCTCATTCTTTTTAAGTCATTTGAATGGACAATTTCAGCCCAATAAAGCCAAACCCCACTAGCTATGGATATGTATATTTCAACCTTGTTATGACCTCATCAGCACAGCACAAGCAGAGTGTTTGACTAAGCACAAGAAACACAGAGCTGTTATATCCAGCTGATGTTCATTAGCATTAGGGTGACCGCATAACAAACTAAAATAAAGAGTTAGAAGGTCACACAGAAAAAACAATCAGTAAAAACTAAATGAAAACTTCAGTCAAGCTAGAACTTCCACTGAGTGACCTCTCAAACCTCTTGTATCAGAGGCACATGGGATATATGCAAATGACCCTTATGAACATCAGGTGTTTCAGCTATATGGCAATTTACCATTTGACTTTATTGGCCTGAAATTGCCCATTGAAACGACTTAAAAAGAAATAAGTCATAGGCATTCAGAATCACCATATAGCTGAATAGCTCCACCCTAGTGCAAAGTCCATACTGGTCATTTTGGACTACAAAGCTTTCTCCTTTGAAATAAATATTAAGCCCATGACCCCAGCTAACCCTGGAACATATAAAAAAATATCCCCAGACTAACTCCTTTTAGGAGACAGCCTAGCAAAGTACCATACCCTGATAACACAGCTGCCTATGAGGGAACTGTTCACTGAAAGTCTGTGCAATCATGTAAATGGCTGCATAGACACAACTGTAAATACCCTAAATAAACATAGGAAAGCCTCCAAAAATAAGCCACACTATATTAGAATCCCAGCATGAAAAGGTTATATAACAAAAAAAGAAATCAAATATGTATAATTGAAGTGCTGTGTTAGAAACCCAAAAGCAATGGCTGACCTCTAACTTTCAATTGGCCCTTCCAATTAGAAACTAGTGTGTGATCCCACTCAGTCTGTGTCCAAAACTGTAGTCATTGTTGTTTCAATCATAGAGATTGCTCTACTGATATTTCATGATACTAACTGATGTCAAAGAAATAATATTCAGGCACATAAAAAATGTACCACTGCAAATACTTCTTTATAAAAGAAATCAGACTGTGCATTTATTAGTTTTATGCCCTTTATTTTGCCTTATCAATTAAGCTGATCAACTGAGCAGACAGATAAGAGCTGTATGAAAATGAACATTCATTTTAGAGCTGTTATTTATACTTCTATACACAGTTCATATTCCAGGAAAATTAGGAAGAACAGTAGGTATCATTTGATTGGCTTAAAATTGCTTAGCATATTGGAGGAGTAGTTAAAAATCACCCACAGGAATGGTACTGGGCTGGATGGCGAGTTACTGTAGTAACTTCAGGTATAATGTGTGGACTTCCTGTAACTAGCAAGAATATGGTAAGGAATTTTTTCCCACGGTTAGATTGACATGGAGTAGCTCAAGCAGGTCATTGTTTGATCAGCCCTGTTGTGCTCATCCTTTGTGTAGATAGATACACCTCTGTCTTTTGCTTTTTCATTTTCACTGGGTGGTTAGAATGTATGAAAGATGTCATAGCCATGCACAGAGTGCTTTCAATGGCTCTGAACCATGTTTCAGTAGCAGAGGTCAGCATTCTCCAAAGGCGAGAATCACTTCTAGGGACTGAAGTTTTTGTTGACACAACTAGCACTGAGCAATAACACATTTAGCTTGTCTTAAGAAGCTTTTGGTATGTTGGAAGGTTTGTCTGTTTGGCAACGCCTAAAAAGGGCACTATAGGGATGGATAATATTTTGGCCAATATCCGAAAGCCTAAAGATGACAGTTGAAGATCATCCCTGGCAAAGCAGCATGGACTGTCATCCATGACCTCCCAGTCTGACAAATATTGTACCCCTTTGGAATGACACTAGTAGCTAAGCCAATTGTTAAAGCTGATCATTTTCTGTTGGTATTGTGGTATTATCCTTGGAAATGGTAGAATGCTGCTACAAAAATAGGCTCATACCTGTCTGTGACACATATTCTTCACATAGTCCTAGGAGGTAGATCTCAGGTCATTCATGCCCACATGAACTATGACAGAATCATACTGGTACTTGGAGGTAAGTGACCCGAGTGTGTGATCTGGCGGATGCTGGCCCCTGACCGTCAACTAACTAACTTTCTTATCCAGCCTGGTAATAGGGACATCACAGTGTCTCACAATGGAGTCTCCAATGACCCAAATATTGGTTTGTGGGGTGTTTCACCTTATGGACTTGGTGGCTTCATGTGTTGGGATAGGAATTGTCTTGTTTGTGTTCATGCAGAGTTCCTGAGGACTGCTCCTGAGTGGCCTTTGAGGTTTTGGTAGGTTACATGTGTGTGTGTGTGTGTGTGTGTGTGTGTGTGTGTGTGTGTGTGTGTGTGTGTCGGTTGCTTTTTGCATCTGTATGCAAGAATCTGGCCTCTACTGTCGATGTATAACTACATCTCTCATTTGTCTGTCCGAGAATTACACAGTTGTCGGTGTAAAGCTAGATGCAGAGATAGCAGGAAAGTGCCTATCAATGGTTGCAGATCCTAATTTGTACTTTGCAAGGGATAGGAGTGGAAGGTGTTTGTAACTGGATGAAGGATGGGTACTTACTTTGGTGTAATCTACCGCTAACCTATCCAGCTGCCCAGCATCCAAACCAGATGCACTTTGAGCAGTGATAGTCCTGGGTGGTGTAATAATGTAATCTAGACCTAAATAGTCCTAACTAAATCTGCTTATACTGCTCACTGCTCATCCTAACTGCCCATGTGAGTGGTGTAGGACAGAGGTAAATTCCCAAGGTAGTTTTAATAGGGAAATTTCAACTTCTGGTGATTGTGTACATACAAGGCACCGCCAACTGTTGCATGAAAAGCAGCTTTGTGCAAAAGCAAGGCTTATTTACAATCAGGAGAAAAAAAAAGTGTTGCACTAATTCTGCCCCATTTCCAATCAGGTAAGCACAGAGTGAGCTTTCTACCAGGAACTCCAAGCTCAGACAGGTGAAAATCAGCCCTTTCCTGTACAGGAGTGCAGATTTTGACCCTCTTAATATAAAACGACTGGTTTGGAGCCCAATGCCTACTAGCTAAAATCACTGGATACAAGGTTTTCAAACTCAGAACATCAACCCTTACAGTACTTAGAAAACTTTAAAGTGCAGAAAACAAACAGTACATAAATCTTTCACAGTATAATGAAAAGTTAAAGCAAAATGATCATTTAATTTGTCTTGTCAAGGATGTCTTCAGATGTTCTCAAAATCTCTCAAAGTTTCTGGCGTTGTCAACAAATGATGAGCAGCTCTGGATAGATGAGCTTTGTTTCTTGTTTAGCAAAAGTGCTCCCACCACACCAATGAAGCCTTAATGACCACACTAAATTCCAGGGACAGTGTTCTATAGTTAAAAGGAACCAAAAATAATGTAATGCGTAAGCAGATGAGTACAATACAGTTCTAACTAAGCCCCTAATCATGACAGTAGTTTCCCTCTCATTGAAACTATTCCTGACCCAGACACCTGTTAGGTCATTTTTAACAAGGCAGATTAATCTAAAGAAACTAAATATTTACTTACAAGTCAAATAATTTACTTGCAGCAAGCCAGAGACTAAGCAGGAGCAAAACAGCTCTTAATTTTCTCTTGTGGAGATAATCAGGAGCTAGATTTGTTTAGTGTTTAGCAGAAGCGTTTCCATCACACCAGTCAAGCCTTAATGGCTCTGTTATAATGGCACAGTTGTATCTGTGCCAGGGGTGGTCTTGGACCATCTCAATGTGAGCTTCCCGAGTCTAGTCCTGAAGTTTAGGATATTCTGCACAACAGACCCCTCATGGAAATTGCACATACCCTCTCACTCATTATGAATTAATTCCAGGAACCTCTTCATCCTATGACTGTACAGCAGCTCAAAAGGTGAAAACCTTCTGGATTCTTGGAGCACCAGACTGTATGCAAAGAAAAGATGTGGCAAGTATTTGTCCCATTCCCTCTTGAACTGGTCTCCAAATGTTACTGGAAAATTAAACCTGTCCACCAGACTGTGTGCAGGTGGATGGTAGGGAGTAGTCTTTTACCCTACAAGTGCTTCCACAAAATGACCAGCAACTCTGACATAAAATGATCATGTCTGTCAGTAGTTCTCTAAGGAAACCTACCCTGCTGAAAATGTCTAGAAAAGCATTTGTTACCATCACTGTTTGAGCTGACTACAGAGCTACTACTTCTGAGTATATAGTGGCATAATCCATCAGCACATTTCTTTCTTATGGAACTTAAACTGAGCGGTAGGTACAATTGGGGTGCATACTTCTATATGCATCACTCATGATTTTATTTTATTTTTTTCTGTCCCACAGACAGAAAGTGCAAGTTTTGACAAGATGCTATTGCTATTACTTATTTTTTAATCTATGTAGATGTGTTGCTGTACTGAGCACGTGTGTGTGTGTGTGTGTGTGTGTGTGTGTGTGTGTGTGTGTGTGTATAAGAGAGCAACGGATGATTTTGCAGATTTTTTTTCTGACGGCACATTTTTTTCTGTTCTTCATTGTACATCAAAGTTTTTTCTCGATTTTTAATAAACAGAACGGATTCCTGGCAAATTGCCAAGGATGATGGTAATTAAATAATGGCACTCCTTTGCTTCAGACTTCATGTCCTTTCAGAAAATATACCCAAGTGTAAAGTTTGCATTTTTACATGAAAGCCCTTTCGGATTATAGGTGTGGGTGGACTTCCTATTTTTATGCTAAAACTAATGCAAAGCCAGTGTTTCTCAACAACTTTCTACAAATGCTCCTGATTGCACCTCCTTTGCCTAACAATCACATTTGTTTCAGACTTTAAATCCTTCAAAAAAAAAAACACAGTATTACAAAGCCTGTGCTTCTAGCATAAAATCTGCTCTGGATAGTCTCCCTTTGCAAGCCTCATTTCTTTTGTCTTTCTGATTATCACACTAAGAGGCCAGGTATTTGATAGATAAAAGGCAAGTAAGAGCAGACAGAGAGATGGCTCTCAGCTTTCATTTGACTTAGCAGAATGTTTCTGACTGTGCCTCCTATTTTTTGACATCATCTTTGCAAATCACTAAAAATGGTAATTGTAAAATAATGGTTTTCATATTTCATGTCCTTCAGAAAATGCACACTAATACAAATCCTGTAATCTTGCAACTTTTTAAGAGTAACATATAAAATCCATTCCTAATTAAGACCTTTTCTTCTTTAATTAGCTTTTTTTGGCGTCATGATTATTACACTAAAGTAATGTACTATACAAAACAACTGGCTATGTTTTGTGGTCTTGACAGAATGTCTGAAAGTAACTGATCACTAGCACAGTGAAGTAGCAGCAATCCTACTTAGATATGCATCCACTGATTTAATGCATAGATTTTTTTTACTGAATTGTCTTTACATTAGACATATACATATTTCTTAATACACCACATTTCTGTTGAATACACAACTTCAACAATAGTTCACCCCCACCACTGTTTTGAGTGTTAAAGCAATTTTCATACGTGTGGACATTATTGTATAATTCTGCTTTTGCGGTAACATTTGATACATTTACAGCCATCAGATGCACAGGACTTGAGTTACTACACAGTGTCTGCAAAAAGTAACTAAAATATGAAATATTTTACATATTTTATTTAATAAACCAACCTATGGAGTATGATATTGGGGAGCAGTGTGTATTATAAATAAATGAAACTAAACATTGTTAACCAAAGTATTTATTTGATGTTCGCTGTCTTAATATTAATATTACGTTAATATTTAGATTAGATCTGTTGAACACTATTTTGTGGGTTAAGGAGCAAAGTAGCATCTGCATGCTGTCTGGATATGGTAGACACTCACTGAAAGGATGGAAAGGAGTTAGTGTGTGTGTGTGTGTGTGTGTGTGTGTGTGTGTGTGTGTGTGTGTGTGTGTGTGTGTGTGTGTGTGCAAGCAGTTATGAAAAGTATGAAATATTTTAAGTATTTACCACTGATGAAACAAAAAGAGTGTAATGCTGCTATACTAAGGGAGGACCTACACAAGCAGCTAGTGTTAGAAGAAAAATAATGCTAGATACAACAGGGTGTGACAGAGGCACAGACAACTATTTGTTTTACATACACTGTATTAATAACAATATTCTAATATTGAGCCTACTATCTCGTGAATTTTGGTCATGCATGGTAGACTAAGGTTTTATCTAAAACCTGAATGACTTTGTTTGCAAAAAGTAATGAAAACATGGTATAATTTCCACATTCACATTCATTATGCAGAAATATAGTCATGTTTGGGGGGTCCATGAGTGTTACTTAAAACTTGACACTCAGACATAATGGATAATGCGAAAGCTTCCGATGGTTTAAACATTTGTTTAGTAAAACGGTTATGAATATTAGCTATATTTTCATAATGAAATTAATACTGGAAAACCTTTGTGGTCTGCAGGCTAACAAATGCTGCTTTACATTATGCAGAGCATTCTGACAATGCTGGCACTCATTGCTGCCATCTTACATGTACAGTTCTGTAGATTATATTGAAATATCATGAAACTATGATGTGCATCATTTGCATTGATTGTGTAATGTTATAAAACAGCAGTATACTACCCAATCTTGTCATACATCACTGTAAAGTTGATGTGTTCACTGATGTACTAGGCCTATCTTGCACATAGTTAAAAACAGTATAATGCTTTATTTGAGGCATAATGGCATGCAAAATACTACATTTCTTTAATATATTCTAAATATAAATTCAGTGTCAATGGACAGGCTAGTGTGTATCCCTTCATCTAGTGTATCCCTTCATCTAGTGAACTTTCACGTTTTGCACTTTTTACAACTTGCATTATTTCTGAGATATTATAAGATGTATGAGATATGATCTCAATAGTGGATTAAGGAGAAAACTTCTCAGGATGTCAGTCAGGAAGTAAAGGGATTCATTAGCCTCTTGCTGCATAGAAATTAATGAGTTAAATAAAGAAGACCAAGTGCACAGGTCCCAAGATGAAATAGTCCCCAGGCCTGTTATATGTACTGGTACCAGGACAAGAAAAAAAGGCAGTATGAAATCCTCAGGACATGGAAATATTCTTACCACAGAGTTAGGCCATGCTCAGGAGGAGAATGGCTTCCACTGTGGTAGACAACAGTAGAAATTCACCAGCTACTACAAACAGGCCAAATGAGTGTAGAGCTGGCAAATCGGAGTATTGAGGAAAAAGAAGAAATTACATTTTGTTACTATTATGGAAGAAGCCCAGCATTTCCAGATAGGGCACATTTAGAAAAATTAAAGGGAAATTATAGCAAATAAGATACTTGCATAAGAAAAGCTATAAAAAACATATATATTCCTATACAACAGATCAATGAAAAACAATGTAAATGATAAAACATTAGGCCCCCAAGAGAGAAGAAAGAAAATATGTGAAAAAATATAAAGAATGAAAAAACAGAGGTTTTTCATGGACATGGGAGAAAGAGAGATCTGGTATGGTGCAATATTTATGCAAAGAACAAAGGCAAACTAATCAATACAAAAATGCAGCTTCAAAAATATTTGGAGGGAAATACAGACAAAGGCACCCCACTTTGGAAAATTTTCAAAATGCAAAGAAAAAAAAGGACAAAAGATTATTGTGGTAAAAATTAAAAGAAATAAAAACTGAAATGATGGATCTGCTGCACAATGAAGAGTTTAGTGTGGGAACTCCAATACGCAGTGGCAATGTCATAACATAATGGACAAGGAACAGCGGGTGAGCAGGATGCATCCAGAGAGGATATGCAACAAGGCAATGTTTTGAAGCCTCCTGTAGGAGATTTGTATGAGAGTCTAGTTGAAGTTGTACAGCAAGGGAAGGAGTAGGAATCAGTGGTAACTCTTGTGATGCCCGTGCCCTGGCTCAGTAATCAAGAAGCCTCAATCCTCACCACTAACACCAGAGAGGGCGTCTTGTATATGAGGAAAGGATGATAAATACACACAGTAAACTGCAATTTCTCTTAAGGGCGCACAGAGATCACAGTCAGTCCGGGCTGGTTGCTCCCTTGCTCCTCAGGTCCCCAATAAGACTCCCCACTGGCACAGCTATGGGGTCCAGATCTCAGCCTAGCAGGGCAAGCTAAAATCTCCAGCACCCTCTCTGTCCAACCAGTGCCTCGTGTCCCTACCCAAGTAGCTGACACACACACACTTTGAGATAAGAGTTTACACAACCACACAGACACTTCTGAGGAAGGTTGGCACAGGTTCTCCAGCTGTGCCCTTTTTACCCAGACTATAAGGCAGCAACACTTGCCACTACCCAGCTAATACGTTTCAGCTACCCAAAGGCCCACAAAAGGGTGTCCTATTATTACTGTGCAATATTATTATCCAATCGGTAGTATAGCCCAGGGTTAAAGCTACTGGAGTGGCTTTGGACAGTAAACTATATAAATAAGCAATGTACTCTTGAGCTTAACTTATCTCTACACAAACCAGCCACAGTTAAAAGGTTTTAAAATATTTAATAATAAATAATTAAAACCACAAGACAATACTTTCTGCTACACAGTGCTAGTCAAAAGAGTTCAGAGATCACACAGAAATACTTAAAATAAATTAGTAGTACAGTTCTGACATCACAGAAAAACACTTTGGCTAATCTTTATAGTCCTAGCTATTTCTACAAGAAAACACACTTCTAAGATAATTTACTTAAGACAACAGGCAGTGCTGTAGGTTGGATGTTCAAGACAGAAAATGCTTCATAATCTCTGTTTCTCACTGTTTAAATTGAAACTGCAGTTCTGCTAACACATTACATCATGTCACACTTTCCTTGTGTTCCCAGGCTGACAGAAACTGCATTTACCTTCTTTTACACTTAGAGCAATAAAGGACATTCCATATGTAAATTCTGGTCATAAGTTTAGCCTTAAAACAATAGGCAGGAAGCCTTCATCTAGCCAGACTGGAGCCGACTCATGAAATAATTTTAATTTCAAAGGACCAACAAGAAATGCTTGATTTGGCTTTCTTTACAGCAGAGGGCAATGTTGCCACATTGTTTTAAGTTCAACATTTCACAGTATTTACAAATGATAGAATTATGTACCAAATTCTATTTGATTAGGCTGGCAGCCTTCACCCATCTCTACCAGTCTGATACAGATAATGGTGCAAATGGTCAGCCAATGGGTCCCATATGTAGGAGTAGCAGATGAAAGCAGGATGCATCTGAAGAGGATATGCACCAGGAAGACTTTCTGTAGAAGACTCTCAAGAAACAAAGCAAAGAAGATGCTCTCAGTCCAGAGAAAAAATATCAATCAAAAGAAAGACCTGTTTAATTTAACAGAGATGAATAGACATTAAGACAAACTGATGATAAATTACATAAAGTAAATAAAACCCAAACTGTTAGACAGGTAAAACAGATCAAACACAATAATCAAGATTATTAAGAGAGATTTCATGTGATATAACAGAAATAAATATGCTATATTACCATGCAGCTAGACTAATAACAGATAAAGTCCAAGAAAAACAGAGTAATAAAGGAAAGGAAGGTAAACAAGCAGAATGCCACCCTGGAAGCATCAAATAGAAAAAAACCTATAAATCAATTAAGACAAGAAGCATCACTGTTAGAAGAATACAGAAAAAAGAACAGATCATCAAAAATGCTTAAATAGTAAAAGCAACACACAGTATCAAAACAGACCAGTAGTTATCATTCACTATTTCCAATAACCTAAACAAATATCAGCACAAGCAGAAAACTTCCACAATAGGTAGATAAATAGAAAGAAAAAGTACAAAATAAGTAATTCATTGATGACCCCAAAAGGTGCATGCTCTGGTGCCAGGACAGGAAAAAGGCAGTGTGAAATGTTCAGGACATGGAAATATTCCTACCACAGAGTTTGGCCAGATTCAGGAGGAGGATGGTCTCCACTGTGGTAGACAGACAGAAGTAGTGATCCACAACTACCAAAAGATATGTAGATATATTTTGGGAAACAAAGAAAACAACATAGAAACAGCACTAAAAAAGAAGGACTATGTTTATTTTGGAGAAGTATTTATGAAGACGCTGTTGAATATGAAGATGCTGAACAGATAGAAGAATTAAAATAAACAGTATGGAGTTCTAAAGTAGAAGATATGAAATGCGATGAAGTAACAACCAGAGAAAATGAGACAAAATTAAGAAAAGCCCCTAACTGGAAAAAAAATAAACAGGCCCAGATGTACTAACTAGCCTCTACCTAAAGTTTATTTTATTTTACATTTGATTAACATGAAAGTCCAACTGGACATAAGTCCAGTTTCAGTGGAGGTCTGGAGAGAAAAACTCCACATAGTATACAGTACATGAATTACATCAATTTAACAATTGATTACATTTGTATATACAGTGTGTTACAGGTACAACAATACATAGTTTCTACAAGCAAGATGCTTGTACAGTTTTACTAAAGAATGAAATTATAGTACATGATCATAGGCTAGTGAGACAGACTAACAAAAGAGGGTCCATTTACGTGCACAGAGCAAAGAATGAGAGACAAATACAACATTGTACAACTTCAGTAGATTACAAATGTGTTTTTAGGTTAACTGTTCTTTATAATCACAGCTATATGAATCTATATTATGAGAGGTGTTCGTGACTATGAGGTAGATGCATTAGTTTCTTCTGAAAGGCATAGTTTAGTCAGGAACTGTGCATGCGCACTGCCACTTGTTGGATAAGTGAGGTTTTAGCATTTTTTTTAAACTGAGACAAGGCTACAGTAGATGTAATGCTAGGAGACAGTGCATTCCAGATTTTGCCTAAGTAATTTGAGAAGAGGGATTCCCTGGCTAGGTTTTTGGCTGTATTTATCTCTAAGAAGGGTTTGTTGCTGGAGCGTGGAGCTCTAGCACCGGAGTATGGCTGTAATAATTTTTGCAGGCAGGTGTTTTCTCTGCCTAGTAGAAGATTTTGTGGGCTATGGTTAATTGGTTAAAAAGTAATAGTTGGGGGAATTCCAACCAGTTGAGTTGTTTGAGTGCTATACAGTGGTGTGATCTAAAGGGTGAATTTTCAGTGTATCTGGCAATTTTAGTATAACAGGATTCATGTTTTGTTAACTCAGATTTTCTTAGATTTGTGAATATGGGGGATACACAGAGCAGAGCTGAGACCAAGTGGGACTGGGCAATTGTAGCTTTAGTGAACCCATCATCTCACAACCGCCCCTTACTTATGTTTGTTTCAGACAATGTAATAACTGGAACTACTGTACTTTCTATGAACTTTTGTATTTTTAAACTTCATAACTATGTAACCTTTTTTAAATCTTGTGTTTACTAATTTTATTCACATGCTAGGTTGTTTGATCTGTGGAGCTTTTCTCCCCGGGCGTTTGCTGAAAATGGACATTTATCCAGTCAGACTCTCCCGGTCAACAAATGTAAAATAAATAAAATAAATAGTATTTTTGGTGAAATACTGTGTTCCTATACAGTGTTCCAAATTTTGTGTGTACTTTTTTACGATTTGGTATATGTGGATGTAAAATTTTATGTTACAACCGATTTCAACTCCCAGGACTTTGGTGCGAGGTAAGGGGGACATAATGGTGTTGCTTGTTGACACAATGTTAAATATGGCAGTGGGTACCATTGCTTTAGTGGATTGGAATAAAATGAGTTTAGTTTTGTCAGGGTTCAGAATTAGATGGGAGTTTGTTAGCAACATCTCTACTGCTAGGAAGGATTGTTGTCAGTGTTTGTAGTTTAGCAGAACATATCACTTTTGAATCGTCTGTATACTGGACGGATGCAGTATGCGGTGCTGCAGTATGCAAGTTATTTCTAAATACTGAGAAGAGTAGGGGGTGTAACATTGAGCCTTGGGGGACTACTAGGATCACTGGAAGAAGGGGTGATAGTGTGTGTTGCCAACACCCTGCTTGCTGGTGCCCAGTTTGGTAATCCTGAAACCAGCCAGGAGTAAATCGGCATAAGTTCAGCTCCGAGAGGACATTTAGAAGTTTATGTGAGGCCATATTGAAGGCTTTCACTAGATCTAGAAAGACAATGATACATATTTACTGTTGTTTCTGTGAAGACTGACAGAATTAGTAAATGACAGTAGCGCAGTGGTAGTACTGTGATATGGTCGGAAACTGTGCTGAGTATTAGTAAGTAGTTTGTTAGCATGCAGGTAATCTGTGATTTGATTGTGAATGGATCTCTCTAGTATTTTAGATACTGCTGATATGATTGCAATTGGATGGTAGACAGCTCTGTTGATGTCCCTCCTTTATGAAGCGGGATGGTGTGGGAGGTTTTCCCGATGGCAAGGACTTGGTGTTATGCTATGCCTCTACTAATAAGAATGGATACTGGGTAGGCAATTCCCTCAAGCTGTTAGTTTTAAGAACTCAGCTGGTTAAGTTATTTGTAGCTAGTGTAGTGGGCTTTCTTTTCTTGAGCAGCTTTTCTTATTGTTTCAGTTGACGCAGGTTGCAGAGAGAAGGTGGTGCTGTTTTTACTTGGCATGAATAGTTGTAATAGATTGTTGGAGTATTAACATCTTTACATAAAGATTTTGATCTGAGTAAAAATTACTTACATGCACAACCTGAATGGACACCAGCCTGGTTAAGAACAAGAAACATGATACTTCTCCTTAAAAATGAACCTGCAAGCCGTGCTAACAACTATAGACCCAACGCTCTTCAATTGCAGTGACTATGACACTGTAGCAAACCCCTTTGCAGCCAAGCCATGACAAAGGGCAAATTATTATCTCAAGCATGACAATTTTAAGGGGATATTCCAGGGTGAGTCATTGTCACTGCTGCTGTTTTGTCTTGCCCTTAACCCATTAAGATGTTTACGTAATAGATTAAGCTATGGTTACAGTTTAACTCCCATAAACCAGCCTTGTTTAAAGACATCTCATCCACTTTTTTTAATGGATGACAAAATCATACAATTCATCAGATGAAGAGGTGAAGGCATATCTGCAAATGATTTAAACTTCCTCAGATGAGGGAATGACATTTGGTCTTGATAAATGTGCAAAAGCAACATTTAAAAAAAGGAAAGATACAGCACCAAAAAAATATCAACCTGCAAAAGGACTGAGCTAGAAAGGAACTTGAACAGGAGGGAGTATATTAATACTTGCAAATAGATGATGGGTCAGCAATAAAATGTGCGCAAATGAGAATAAATCTCGGTAAGGAATATTTCAGAAGACTAAAACAAATATTGAAAACTGCCTTGATACCTAGGAATAAAGTTCAAGCTATAAATCAATTTGTACTTCCGGTTCTAACTTGCAGCTTTGGGGTTCTTCACTGGCCCCAAAAAGTATTGAATCATTTGGGCGCAAACAAAAATACTTCATGCTTATCAAATGATATATAAAAATCAGTGTGTATACCAAGATTATATATTCCTCACTCTGAGGGACATATGGGGCTCCTCAAAACTGACTACATGTATAGCTCTGCAATCATGGGACTGCATACAAATCTGCTGGCCTCATCAGATCCAAACATAGTGAACATTTCAAAACATAAGGAGAAGCCTAAGGTGACATCTTTGCTTATTTTTGCAGAAGTATTTTAGAATAAAGAGGGACTGGAAGTCAAACCAGAAGTAGACAAAAATGAGACAACTGAAGTGTGCAAAAAGGAAGAATACAAGGAAAAGGATCAGATGAAATGAAAAAAAAATGGAAAAGCCACAAATACACTGACAAGTGTAGAGATTTTCTGGAGCAACCTTGTGTTGACCAAAATTTGAGAGAGGAATGGTTAAGGATGGGTGAACTAAAACCAAAAGATGAAAAGCTAATAATGGTGGCTGAGATAATGGACAAGGTCCATGTTTGATTTACAAAGTCTACTGAAAATATGAGAGAAACAGACAAATGCAAGCTCTGCACACCAGAACTGGAAACAGTTGTGTATCTTGTTGCTGAGTGTGATACACTGATGGCAGTGGGCCTGTATATTGAAATGCATAACATTACACGATAGTCACATTGGGGATTGTGCTTGTTTGTGTCTTTCGACTTTTCCCGGTTAGGGGTCGCCACAGCAGAACTCCGGTCCGCTAATGATTGATAGTTGATTTTTACGTGCTGAGTTACCAGCCCTGATGCACAACCTTCAACGAAGGTACGCCCATTCACGCATGTCACCATGCAGAAGACGCTCTAGCTGAAAATCGAACCAGACAGCGTCTTACTATGAGGTGACAATGCTACCGCACCACCACCACAGTACAATATAGAAGCAGCTGAAAAGCACTGGAAACATGAGCCCAAAAGCATTACGCAGAATTCTTGTAAAACATGGAATCACCCATTATCAATAGTTCAAAAAAGAGATGCAAGAAAACCAGATATAGTCTTCTTTTTCATTTTTTGGCTTTTCCCAGTTAGGGGTCGCCACAGCGGATCACCTGTCCACTCATGATTGGCAGTAGAGTTTTACAGTGTCAAGTTGCTAGCCTGGCCCAACCTTCCACGGAAGGCACACACTCACGCCTAGGGCCAACTTAGTGTGTCCAATCCACCTACAGCATGTCTTTGGGATATGGGAGGAAACCAGAGCACTCGGAGGAAACCCACACAACCACAGGGAGGATATGCAGATGCCACACAGAAGGCAACCCAGCTGAGGATCAAACCGGAGAACCTCTTGCTGTGAGGCAACAATGCTAACTGCTGCACCACTGTCGCCACCCTCAAAACCAAATATAGTACTTCATATAAAATAGATACAAATAGAATTGATCACTGAAATTGCTACACCCAGTGTCTGCATTGTTTTATAGGTTCATAGCTTGAAACTAGGCTCGCTGCTTCCTCACATCTTTGTTCTCCCTGCCACAATAGACATCAAGAGAGTGTATGCTACATTTGGTTTCATCTGAAACATTTAACTCAAAGCCTTGGGCATGTAATATAGACTGTGGCATCTCCTTTTTCCTATATAACCTGATGTGATGGCTTTGGCTTTCCCCATGGCTTCCTTTATACCCATGTGCAGTGCTGAGTGCACCCTCCTATGAAGCAGCTACCTGATAGCAGTGTTACACTCCTGGTCTGATAACCAAATACCCATTCCTCAACCAGGCTTGCTCCCTGAATAAAAGGCCTACAAAACATTTCAAATATGGTGACCTCAAATCCTTTCACCTATCCGTGAAAAATAAGTGCTGATTTTTGCAATATTTTCTGCAATATATCAGGTCAGACACCCTTCTGTTTTTCTTCTATATTCGCTAAATTGCTTTCTATACATCTCTGGTCTCAGTTTGAAATAGACATTCTTTAACTTAAGCATTATTTTGTCCATGCTTAAGCAATTATACATTGGTTTTATTCAGCACTTTTGAAACTAGATTAATTGAAAATGTTATGCCTTAAAGTCAGTTGAAGCAACTGGTAAAATAATGATAGTATCTGACATAAGAGAATGTATGTGTGATTACTTAAATCAAAAATATTACTGCTTTGAGGAAGATCCTTAATCAATTTTCTAAGTAGGTTTAGAAAATCTGACTTTCTCTTACAATGCTGAAGTTAAGTAACAATCGTCCTTAATTTTAGGGTTGTTGAAAATCTAAGATAATGGTTGGTGTAGATTCCAAAATATTGTTTAACCTGGATAACAATTCATAATACTGATTTGCAGTCAGTGAACTAGTAAGACAACATGCAAACAGATTAAGTTTAAGAAAACTGTGTATTATATGCTTTCTAGTGATACAATCTTAGAGTTATCTTCCATTTTTAAAATTAGGATAAAGACTTGGTAGGTTAGTATAAGCAGGCCACTTCCTTGCCTGCTTACTTATAAACAACCAAAACATGAAAGACACTAGAATGTAGTAAATAAATTAAGAGCACATTAATTCTAGCAAGTAATATTTGCAGTAACGACTTTCATATTTTTCATTAGACAAACTTTACTGCAGTTGATTAGCAAGTGATTAAAATCAATACAATGTGCAAACTCAATGACATTTAAAATGCAACATTGTATTCAAAGTTAATTGCTTGTATAGAAATGTAACAAATCATTTAAAACATTTACAGTATTGGTCAAAATATATTAAGCACCTCATTAAACAAGTATTCAAAGCTACCTAATATTACTGTTTAGCTTCCTGCTAACTTTATCACTTCACCTCTGATTTTCCATCACATAATAAGATATAAAATGGAAATGTTTTAAAATTCAAACATGTTTATTGTGCTTATATAATAAATGTAATTCATTCTTTTTAATGACATATATGCTCATATATTCTACTTTTGAAATTTTTGTTTTTTTTTTCAGTATAAACTTATTTACATGCACACAGAGCCACATAAAGCACATAATCAGAGGAGCATGTAAAAGAAATCTAGGAGAAGAATAAGTCCTGATGCAATAAAAACTATGTTGTCCATCATGAACCTGCCCATACTACATGTAAGAGTTAGTCTGGCATAGTTTTTAATAAGGACATTTTAACTGAAGACATCAAGACCTACAAGTAAATGATCTGTAGCTGAATGAGGTGCTGCTCAATGGGCACCTTACAGCTAACATTTATTAATATTTCCAAATCAGGAAACATGAACTGATCCCAGATGCGCCCAAGTGTTTCAGCAAAAGGTGCAAAATTAGAAATTGTGTCAGGGATTTTCTGATAGCTGTCATTAAAGCAATATGCTTCCCCCATACTTGGAAAATAATGCCAAGTTAAAAGCCAATGTTTTAGGATGCAGTTAACAATACTGTGGAAAAAGTATGGGCAGGATTCACAAAGCCTCCGTGTAAGAGTTATAACTCTTACACGGAGGCTGCAGTTAAACGGAGTGATGTCAGCATGCTCTGCATATTCATGAGAGCATGCTGAATCACTCCTAAGGCTAATACGGTCCATGTAAGACAGTAGGGGGCGTGTCCGTAGGCCGAGCCCTGTAAGTGGGCACGCCCCCAGAAGAGTAAAAGTGCCCAAAGTAAACACCCACGACAGAGTCCATGGAAATGTGAATAAACACAACACAACACATGCCCCCACAGACTATGAACAGAAAATATATAAATGAACATGTTATAATTTTTTTTTAAATCGTAAAGATGTTTGCCCGTGAGTGCGCTCGTTTGCGCGGGCGTGCCTGTAGATCAGCTACAGTTAGCAGTCAGTGGGAAAGCATATAAGAACTAAATATGCAAAGTAAGCCAAGAAGCAATAGCATAGCGGTAGAGATGTTGGCTGAAGAGCAGGTATTCATGGTTCGAGCCCCCACAACACCAATTTTTATTTTTAGCAAAATAAGCATGAAACAAGTCCCTGACAAACATGTACACATATAAAATCACATTTTATGTAAAATGTAATGAAATAGTCCATTTATTTTGAAGAAATGTGAGGTAACAAAACAATAACAAATGCCAGATGTGCCTATAGCTGAGCTACAGTTTAACAGGGTGAGTGCATCTGCCCGTAGGTGAGCAGTGGTTTAACTGGTGCAAAATGAATGCCCGTAGCTGAGCAGTGGTTTAACAGGTGCATATTGAGTGCCCGTAGGTGAGCAGTGGTTTAACACGCTGAAACTGTGTGACCCTAGCTGAGCTGAGCGTCATATGCGTGCTGACAGTCAAATGAGGGGTAAGCCAGCGCACCCCGTTTGCGCGGAGCTGCGCACCACGCTAACAAGCTAACCGGCGGGCAACGTTGAGCAAGCTGTAACAAAACTGCCTTTACACAGACACACCCCCTAGCCTGTCTAGACAGTCATAAAATATAAAAATCAGTGGCCAGGTTCGAACCCAGGATACCATGCACCATAGTCAAGGTACTGAACCACTGAGCCATGACAGCTGTACTCAGAAATGCAGTAATAGCAAATATATAGGAATGAATAGAAAGTGGAGCATGACAAAGCAGGTTTTGTGAAGTGGATACAATTCCAAAATGGCCAATCACAGATAAGTGCGGGGAAAAACGGCATATATAAGCCCCATAGGCGGGAATACACAGCATAAACGATTGTAGAACTGACTTGCAGCCAGAATGTCAGGTGTAGGTGAGAGTAGTTGCTTTCAAGCACAGAGGTGGGGTGTTGAGGAGTCCAGATACATGGTTTGGCTCCTAGTCCACAATCATGAGGCCCAACTTATGCAGGGCCAGGTCCTGTAGGGAGCATATAGGGCTGAGGCGTGGGACTGGTTGGCTCATGATCTCACCAGTGCCACAGGGATTCCAAGGACTGGTGAGCAGGTCTGTCATCACCATGCGGACCTGAAGAGACACAAGCAGGACCAATTGAACCTTTGGATACATGAGGCCCGGCAAATGCCCAATGCCCCACTACTGAGTAAGTTACATTTAATTATGTATGTAAGAAATTAAATTAGCTGATATTATGGATGTGTATTCCAATATTACTTCATTTATATTACAACTGCAGGTGTCTGTTCTGTGAACCGCAGAGCCTATGGCGATAGGCTGGTGCGGTTGCACCACCAGGCAGGTCAGTAATCCACTCCCAATAACTATAAAGAAATATCAAAGTATGACGGTTAGCAAAAGAGTGCAGTGTAGTCACCAAGTAATAAAATGTGCAAGTAACAGTGTAAAAGTGTTTGCAAGTATTGCTTGATTACAAAAGTGTGTTGCAGTCTGTAATCCAAACAGAAAAATGAAAATGTCTCAAATAAAGTCTGAAATAAAGATGTCCCACCTGTAATATAATAGTGCATAACCTGCAGCAGGCTGAAAAGTACAGCTGCAGAAGATGAGAAAATCACATGTGTGAAATGTATCCCTGTTGAAATACTGAAACATGACAGAAGTGAGACTGCTGGAAAGGATTGTAATAACTACAGGTAAAACCAGCTCAACTGGTGAACCTGGGAATATTGAGGCAATGTTACAATTGCCTCATGTACACAGACAATCCTCTCCTTCTCCCACAAAACACAAATACATGCGAGAGATGCAACTATACGGCCAAACTGGAGGCTGAGCTCTCTCAACATAGGACTGGCAAGACCAGACAGGAGAAGAAGGCAACCACACACAATACATACCCAGTCACACATGGTACCATCACAACTTCAAATCATACACATACTCACACAAAGACATACTCGGAGGCTCTGGTCAAAATTTACCAAAACAGCAGAGGCCACCAAAGCAGACACCCAAACAACTACCACCTCACGACCCAACACATGCAACACATAGACCACACAGTCAGAGTGTCAAACAGTCACAGCCCTTAAGGCCAAACAAAATGCCAGACACACTTGTCATTGGTGATTCCATAGTCAGGCACACTGACGTCCCGCTCACCAGACTGAGTAAGGAGAAGGTCACAGTAAGCTGCCTGTCGGGCGCTAGAATCTGCCACATAACGCAAGCACTCAGGTCTCTCAACAGCAGGTACAAGTGCGACTCAGTCATTGTCCACGCTGGTGTCAACGACCTGAGACGTACCTCCTTGGACTACATGAAAAGGGACGTCGAGGAGCTCTCTGATTATGTCGCCCAGGCAGGTATGACCCTGACCTTGAGCAGTATCCTACCTTCACCTAGAATGATGCCACAATACAGTGATAAGATGATCAGCTTTAATAATTGGCTTAAATTCTGGTGTCATTCAAAGGGATCCAATGTCTGTCTGCCTGGGATGACATGCTGGACAAGCCACGCTGCTTCAAGGGCGGCTTGCACCTGTCACCCTGGGCTTCCGGATATTGGCAAAGGCTCTTGCCACCCCATAGTGCCTTTTTAGGCAAGGCTCAAATTCTAAACCTACCACCCTAGAACACCAAAAGGAAAAAACTAAGGGTAATGCTGCTCAATGCCAGAAGTCTCAATCTCAAGATGCACGCACTCGAGGCCCTTCTCAATATGGAGAACATCGATGTCTGTGCTGTGACAGAAACCTGGTTCAAGGCTCCTGAGAGCACCCCAGCACTAACAGGTTTCACCTCATATCATACGTTCGGCCCCAAAATCCGGACAACACCAAGAAAGGGGTGTCCATATTCATAAAGGACACCCACACCTCAAGGTTGGTGGCAACGCACGATGCATCGGAGACCATCCAGGTGCAATTAACCATAGGCAAGACTGCTCTGCAATTTGTAGCATGTTACAGGCCACCCTCTCAAACTCAGGAACCTCACATGGCCTTCCTGAAAACATTGGAGGGATAAATGTATCTCCAAACACCATCATACTAGGTGACTTCAACTACCCTAATATAGACTGGGAACACTACTCAAGCCCAAACACTCTAACCCAAAGATTCCTGGAGTTCATAAACTCAAATGCCATGGAACAACTAGTCACCATCCCCACAAGAGGTGAAAACATACTTGATCTCATCATCACGAACATGGGATCAAAATGTTCAACACCGAAGTATACCCTCACTGGTGAGATCAGATCATAAACTAATCTCGCTGGAGGTCCTCATCCCGCCCCCACCTGAAACAAAAAGACCACAGTGAAAAACTTCTCAAAGCCGATTTCACACTTCTAAAAACTAGTGTGGTCTCCTTTAAGGCCCCTGAGCCAGTGGTAAACATTACTCAAACCGCTGAATCACTTACAAATGCCTTCTACCAGCACCTACAGGACTGCATGGATCAGGCAATCCCAAACAAAACTAAGACTCTCTGTACCAAAGGCAAGCGTCCAGTCTGGTGGACCCCAGCCATAAACAAGCTCTACAACAAAAGGAGGAAGCTACTACAAGATAGAGCAAAATCCTTGAAAGGTAAGACACCTTTGATCATTATAAGTAAAAACTAAGAGCTCTCATAAAATCATCCAAGGCAAATTTTGAGAGAAAAATCGCCAAGGACTCTAAAGACAATCATAAGGCCTTCTTTAGCTATGTTAGAAACCTAGGAGGAAACTCCCAGATATGCTCAGAATTAGTTCAAAATGATGTGAAAATTACTGAACCTACACACATTGCTAACATACTGGCTGACAGGTTCAGTGCAAACTTCTCCCCCTCCCCAAAGGAGAGATATCTATTCCAGAGGATTGTAGCCCCCAAACATCTCCAACGCCCAGGTGAGAACTGCCCTCACTAAGGCAAAAACACAGCATCCATGGGACGGATGGTGTCCCCGGCTGTGTGCTTCATGAACTCAACGAGGAATTAAACCCACAGTTAGGACAGCTGTTTAATCTTAGCCTCACCTCAGGATACTGCACCCAAGGAGTGGCGACTGTGGTCCCACTTCATAGGCGGTGCCTCCACAGACCCTGGAAATTACCGCCCATTAGCTTGACAAGCCTTATCTGCAAAGCCATGGAGAGGATCATAATGGAACTCATAAATAAAGACATAGGAACTTGCAGACTTTGGATCCAACCCAGTTTGGCTTTGTCAAAGGCAGATCCTGCCTCTTAAACTTGGTTGACTTTTCGAGACAGTCACCAAGGCCATTGATGAGGAAAGGCAGTCCATACAGCCTACCTCGACCTGGCAAAGGCCTTCACACAATACCCACTCAGGTATCATCGAAAAACTCATCAGCTTGAATGTAAACCCATACATCACAAGATGGGTTGCAAACTGGCTAGCGACAGAACCCACAGGGTCAGAGTTGCTGGAGCCATGTCAGACTCAAAGCCTGTCACAAGTGGTGTCCCACAGGGCTCAGTCCTGGGTCCACTCTTGTTCGGCATCTACTTTTCTGAAGTACAAGCAAACACAGGAGGGTTATGGCTGACAAAGTTTGCAGATGACTGCAAACTGGGCCATAGTCGAAAACACATCTGACACAGATATCCTCCAGAAGGGCCTCACAGAAACGGATAACTGGTGCCAGAGCCATGGCCTGAAGTTAAGCGCCAAAAATGCATAGTCATACCCTTGGGAAAAACAAGGTTACCCTAGCTACCATATAGGTGACAATCCACTGAGCACAGAAAAGTCATCAGGGATCTGGGGACCCAAGTTGACAGTAGTCTTTCGTTTGACACTCATGTTGCTAAAGTAGTTAGGAAAACCTTCTATATCGCCCACCTGATCATGAAGGGATTCACATCTAGATCAAGGAGGTCATCGTCCCCTGTACTCATCACTCATTAGACCTATGATTGAGTACAATGCCCGTTCGAATGTATCTGACCAGACACCTGATGCAGCTTGAAAGGCCCCAAAAGTTCCTCACCAAAAGGATAAAGGGTCTCAAAAATATGTCTTATGCTGCCCGACTGAAAGAACTCCAGCTTTATTCAGTCTCATACCGCTTGC
The DNA here is from genome assembly GCF_019279795.1 of Protopterus annectens. Lineage (NCBI taxonomy): Eukaryota > Metazoa > Chordata > Ceratodontiformes > Protopteridae > Protopterus > Protopterus annectens. The sequence continues at coordinate 732,011,638 of NC_056725.1, read as the reverse complement.
TCAGAGGTGACCTGTGCCTGACATATAAGGCCATGTCAAACCCAGATTTGATGAATATGCTTCACCTCAAAAATCTAGATCCCTCAGAACCACAAGGCGGAGACTTAAACCTTGACACAGTTATAAATAGAACGTGCTGGAGGGACAGATTCATCACCCAGAGACTCCCTATGCTGTGGAACAAAATCCCGGTACATGTGAGGCAGAGCACCTCGCTGGCCTTGTTCAAGAGGAATCTTGACCAATGGATGGGAGATCGCAGATATACCCCAGGGATTACTTCAGTGTCACTGCTTGACAGAGGCACAGAAAAATGATAGGCATAGTTTTTATTCAAACTAAAGGGGTGGCGAAAGCCACATAACTATGGGCTAGGCTTATAAATGCCCTTGGGCAGATAGCCTAGTATGAACCTATGAACCTATAAAGCCTAGAAGTAAGTACCATCCTGAATAGTAAAATGAAAACAAGTGAGAGGGTGCGAGAAAGAGTTATGAATCCACCAATAAAGTAGTAATAACCCCTGAATAAAGTATACTGCAGTCAGTACTTAATGAAATGAATGTGACAAGTAGAACCAAACTGCGAAATGTGTCCAAAGTGTTGCTGCAGCTGGAATGTGTATCCCAAAATCTGGATATGTTGCTCTCAGTCTGCAATATGCAGATAGTATGATTGTCTGAAATATCAAACATCCACAGTTGTCTATAGCTATATAAAGCAAATGTAGCAGGATGATGTAGCTGAACAAAGCCAGATATAAACGTGTATGAATGACAATAAAATGTATATTGATGTAGCAGTAACAGTCCTATCACCAAAGTGAAGTAGTTATCATATAGGAAACTGTAGTTAGAACAGTAGTGTGTATATATCTGTAGCTATTAGAAATGTACAACATATGTATTGGTATTCGAAGGTGTTAATAATATTTTCTTCACCCCACCCTATAACCACATATAATCCATTCCACATGAAATTGGTATGTGCAATCACAATTAACACCCCTGGACATTTGTCCTGATGGGTCATAAATATTTGCATGTCTGTTGATGCATCTGCCCTGTTCATACATCCAAACCTGATGGCCTGTTGCCATCAATCAACCCTGCATGTTGTTGGACTGTGTATTGCTGTTCAAATTATGCATGTGTTATGCTCGCTGTTCAATGGTGTGAATATCTGGGTGTTTGGTTAATGGAAATACTAATGCATGCTGTTACAACTAATTGCAAATGGTATTGTATGTTACTAACCCAAACTGTCATGACATAATGCAAAACATAGAGCGACAGGGATGGCGGGTTCCAGCGGACCCACCTCTCCCACCTCAGCTGGCAAGTGCACCTGGCACTAGTGACCAGTCTGGACCCTCCTCCGGTGGCCCTGTGCCACCTGCGGGTGGAAGTGCTGCAGGGGATGGGGCCCGTCCCCCCTCTGCAAGCGTGGCTGGAGGAGAACCACCACTCACCCTCCGTAGCGTCCGGACTGTGGTGCGTAGGGAGAACTGGGACTCTGTTCTTGAGCCCCTACGCCAGCTTGAGGCACAGGTGGCACAACTTACGGGCATGCCTGTTGCCCGGCCTACACAGCCCCCAGCACAGCACCGTCCTGGGCAGTGAAGGAACAGTGGCAACTGCCCATGGGTGGGGATATCAGTTCCACTGTTGCCATCTGTGGGCTCATGGGCTCTGGATATCCAAACCTCTATCCCAGTCAACTGTGTAACCCCCCCACACGTGTCATACACCGCCCCTGTATGCGTCTTGTTTGTCTTGTCTGTTGACCTACCCAACCTACCTCCCCAGCTATACCGACTTCCTTCACCTGACATACCACTCTCACCTGAAAAAAAAAAAAAGGGCACTCTGTACCCACAAAAAAATTACGCCCCATACATTGCTGCCCATTCCGCACATATGTCTGCCGGACATGGAAACTATCAATTACAATTGGCTGTACAGCAAGTATTATTGTTGTCCTTACACCTCTCTCAGGGGTGGAAGGTATCAAATGTCACACCAAATTACAAACATATGCACAGCTGTTGCTGATGAAGAAATGGGCAGCTATGGGCCTTACCTACATCCCTCCTGCAAAACCCAAGCTTGTTTCCCTACTGTCTTACCCTCTTTGTGACCCCTTTTTCACCACTTTCCTGTCTCCCCATTTTCATTTCTTTCAAAGAAAATAGCGAGGGTGTGTGCAAAAGTAAGCACGTTTAAGCGGTTGTAAGCGGGTGTGCGAGTGTGTGCGCGGAGCTAAACGCCAGTGCGCATGCGTGAGCTCTGCGCAAACCAGTGCTAACCTGGTTAAAACTGCTTAAAAGTGCATAAGTCACCTTGATTGACAGGTCCTGTAGTCAGTTCAGAAGCAAAATAAAATCCCACTGGCAGTCCCGAACCCAGGACCTTGGAAACAGTAGTCTGCATGATTTACCACTAAGCCATGACTGTTATACAAGAACATTGTGCTAAAATAAATATATCATGTAATAGTAGGAATGAATGTAAAGGGAATATAGGATGTGTAGTACACAAAGCATGTCATTTAGAATTACTGTCAAAACTAGTGGATTTCCATAATAGTAGTGTGTGAACAGAAACAGCCATGCTAGTTGGTAGCTAGTAGGTAATAATGTCACTGTAGCACCTTGCAAGCCACACACATACTCACAGCAGGATAATCACTGCCCATACCCCACAACCTCTTACAGGAACACATCCGGACCAAGTAATAAAATATGTGGAGCAAAGGGCCAAAACCAGGGACACATTACAAATAATGTTACAACAAACTCAGACAGTTCAGAGAGTAACAGGATCTGCATTTTGTGGGATGTTTGGAAGGGTATGAAGTCTGAAACTTGAATGTTTGTCACTATATTCTGACTTGAGCCCAGAGTGATTTGCCAGAAAAAGCTGTGCTTGAGATATTGACCAAAATATGAGGCGGAAATGTGGACAACCTGCAAATATGTGTACACATGAGAGGTCTGACACCCCCATATTTGAATAGTTAAGAGCCTAGACATAGCAACAGTGAATGAGTTACAGGGATGCCCCACAGACTCCATGTGAAATGTACAAACAGTAGGCAGAAAGGTGTTACAATGCATGCAATGGTAACTATGGAGTCCTGAAAGTATGCACCACTTGCATAGCAGAAAAAGTGTAGTAATACATATGCTCATGCTATCCCACAGTCACAACTGCAGCATACCAGACAATTTAATGGGTGTACCCTACTGATATGTACCCATTCCATGAGGCAGATAACAGATGCACCTGAGAGTCTCTGGGGCCTGCTCAGCAGCATATTCAAATACCCTAATAGATGTCAAGGCCCACACCATGGCCAGACCACACTACATGCTGCAACACCCTAGCAGATATAGCAAGCATTCCAAGGTGTGAATGTACATGGAAAATAGGAAAGCCACAGCAGCACACTACAATCAGGACACCTAGCAGGCATACAAGAAGTGACTGTAAAGGGCAAATATTGAAGCCATAGCAACAAAGTGCAAGGAAAGCACACACACACACACACACACACACACACACACACACACACACATTAACAGTAGTAGTAGTCGTAGGTGTCAGTGTACATACACAGTTAGTACAGGAAACTGGAGAAATGAATGGAGGAATGTTAATCTACAACACAGCTGGAAATATGAGAGAGATACCAACCTTTACACTCACAGAACATTGTCCACAGCATACCAGCATGGTCCCTGCCCTTAAAATCTGAAAGGGCTACACTTATCTCACATACCTTTTTATAGCACTGTTCTGAAATCACAGTGAGAACTGCAATCAGTACACAACTGACTGCATGCAATTAGCAAATGCTGGCTAACAATTGGTGCAGAGGCCATCATATGGACATATGCAGATACCTACAAAAGCATGCTGTACTCCTAGTCCACACATGCAATACTTTCATTGCACCCTGAGGAGGAAGTGAGAGACAGGCAGAGAGAGAGAGAGAGACAGAGAAAAATGAAATTAAACAGACACAAACAAAACAGCAACAGCTACCTGAAAGCTGACAACTGGCAAGTGGAGCAGCAGGACACAAAACCAGATGGCAACACAAGCAGCTGTGACACAGGTAATGTAAAGTAATACTATAAAGGTCTACATACTGTGAACCCTCCATATGTGTCATTGGTCTGTATCCATATGTATATGAAGATGTGCAAAGGGCAGGGGACATACAGCAACTATCAGTGAAGGCTGTACATACATTTGTATGTGAGAGCATCTATGTGCACATATCAATGTAGGTTGACTGTAGGTTGTAGTGCAATGTACAAAGTAGGTTTCACAGTTATGTATGTTTAGCAGTATGTTAGTGTGTGTATACAGTATGGTAGACAAACATGTTGATATACCTGTCTATCATATGGATACGTATGTATGTCAAAATATGTATGTATATATATATATATATATATATATATATATATATATATATATATATATATATATATATATATATATATATATATATATATATATGATATGCATATATGTATACATACATAGAGAGAGATGTAGGAATACATAGACAGATGTAGATAGATAGAATATGTACAAACATATATATGTAATACACACATACAGATATAGATATATGTAGATACATATACATAGACAGACTGATCTGACTATCTACAGGTATGATTGTATATGATGACCTCAACACCCCCTGTCCCACCCACTCTGTCACTCTCACCCCCTCTGTGTGTCCCCCTCTCCATATCTATAGCAATATATGTACATCAATATATATATGTGTATATGTATACAGACATATATATATATATATATATATATAGAGAGAGAGAGAGAGAGAGAGATGTATATATATTCTGAGTGAGGCACATGTGTACAGATGTATTGCAACAGGTGCCTGGTGACAAAGGCATGGAGTGAACACCAGTGTCAAAACTGGAGTACCATACCCCATTTCAAATCACCTACACCAGTAACCACCAGATATGTGATTGGCTGCCCACCACTGCATGTGTCAGGGGTGAGCAGGGTCATAAATATGTACAATAGTCCCCCCAATGATATTCACAGTGTCACACTATTCCTGGAATACCTGCACATGGTATGTGTCAGCAGACATGGTGTGTCAGCTATGGACATGTACGTCAGTGTACCCTTCCACACCACATAATGGATGCCATGGTATGTACCTCACATGACAGCTACAGATATGGAGAAGGACACAGTGACATGTACAACACTGTGACAATGCACTCAAACACATTACCAATGCACAGTGACTGACAACACCACAGAGTACACACATACTACCCACATAGAGGTTACCACTCCTGGATTTACATATGTAAGTCACACCCATGACAGATGTCCAACAACCATAGTAACACCTCACAACATCCACAACCTAAATGACTGCTGTGTGTTGTCCATGCCACTGCAAAAGAGAGCACATGTGGAGGTAAAGGTTCCTACACACAGATAAGACATACCCTGCAATAAACCACACAGTGTTAAGAAGCAAGACTCCCCATGAGTACATGTCACACATACCCCTGCTGAATGTTAGTCAGATAGGTAATATGCCATATGAGTCACCCTATGTAACTGTGTGACAGCAGCAGGTACCATCACACCACATGTGTCACAATGGTCAGGGTAGCAGAACAGTATGCTGCTGTAGTCCCAGGGGCAATAACATATTGTATAGTATTGTATTGTAATGTATTGTATTGTGTTGTATTGTATTGGTATGTTGAGATGCCTCCTTCGTGGAGTGGAACCACTGCTGCTGTGCGCCAGTGTACAGGTACATATCCTGTAGTCAGGCTAGTGTTACATAGCACTTCTATATGTGTGTTTAGCTCCTGTCAGTGTTCATGTAGCATGCAACCGGGGATACCATCAGGTCCCAGTCATGTTGTGTATTCTGCTTTCCTGAGGGTGGTTCTCACCTGGACATCTGTGATGACAGGGAGGTTACAGTCAGCTGGGATAACTATGTCTTATTTTGGGGGAGAGGGAGGGGTGACACCTGCACTGAACCTGTCTGCCACAATGTTGTCAATATCTGTGGTTCCAATGAAATCTTTGTTGTTGTGTACTAACTATGAGCATAGAGGAGGGATTCTGACCAGGTTGCTAAGATAACTGAAGAAGGCCTTCTGGTTATCTGTAGTGTCCCTCCTGATTTCCCTCTCAAAGTTGCCCATGGATGTTTGTATGAGGGAAACTAGATCCTTACTAGTGCTGCTCAGACATGCCTTCCCTTTATGGAATTATGCTCTGTCTTGCAGTAGCTTCCATCTTTTGTAATACAATCTGCCTATGGCTGGGGTCCACCAGACAGGATGCTGTCCCTTTGTGGAGAGTGTCTTGGTCATATATGGGATTGCATGATCCATGCATTATTGGAGATGTCCGTAGAAAGCATTTGTGTAGGGGTCAGCATTGTGGGTTGTGTCTTCCACTGGTCCAATGGTCTGAAAGGATACCATGTCACTGTTACAAAGTGTAAAGTTTGCATCTGCAATGTTATTCACTATAGTCGTTTGTGCTGGTGGTGGAGGTGAGATATGTATATCTAGGGCAATTAGTGTGTGGTTAGCTCACAGTAGTTGATGATGTAGGCCATACAGTACCTAGATACAAACCCCCAGAGTGAGGAGGTGCTCTGGACCTGAATCAGTGTTCTGACTGCTGGGGTTTGGTAGTATGTCGTATGGAGTGTGCCAGGTACTGTTGCACAGTTGCTGGCTGAGCACTGATACCTGGCCATTTACATGTGTATCCACCAATAGACAGGCAGATGCTATATATGTGAGATATGTTGTATCATAACAGTCGAGTAGCATGTGTAGTATGTGTGCCAAATTCTGCTGACATATGTTGCTGATATCAGGTTATTTTCTTTTTCAGGTACATGGCTCACCCGCGAAATCCTGCTTACTCCGCAGCTGAGGATGAGGAGATACACCAGAGCCTGGTGCGGGATTATGCAATACTCTCTTCCCGCACCAGCCAGAATCAGCAGGAGAGGGCTGCACTGTGGCAAGACCTGGTCTGTCGGGTAAATGACATAGGCACACATAATAGGACATATGAGCAGGTACGACATCACTGCAGTGATTTAATCAGAAATGTCCATCAGCGTGCATCGGATATCCACAGGCAACAGGTCACCACAGGTGGTGGGGTGGCTACATATCCCCCACTCACCAGACTGGAGGGACTACTCATGAGTGTAGTGGCTCCAGTCCGCCAGCAACAACAACAGCAGCAGACAAGCATTATGATGGAGGCTGGAGCCACACAGCAGCAAGACTATGAGCGTGCAGGTAATATGCCATATGTATAGTTGACTGTTGTGTACACTGGTAGTTAATGCATGTGTGAGGTGTGTCCTTGGTTTGTAGCTGTCATTATAGTATTTAATGTGCAAGTGTGATATCCTCAATATTAGCAGCTGACCTGTGAAAGGCGACTGTTGTACTACTGACCTGTATCATACTCAGTAACAATGGCACAGTTGTGCCCACTGACATTAGTTTCCTCACTTCTCCAGGTCCCTCCAGTGCAACAGCAATGCAGCCTTATCCATGCTGGTGAGTGTGTATTAACAATACCTGTAATAGTCTTGATAGTAATAGTAATATTAGGCTCACTTAGTAGTGCTCTTTGTATGCATGCAGGTGTGTCTGTGTGTTGATATCACGCATACTGAGTAATGTACAATTGTGTGCAACTGTGTGCATGTGTACGTGTGCATGTGTACGTGTGCACCTGTGCACCTGTGCATGTGTGCAACTGTGCATGTGCGCATGTCTGGACCTGTGCATGTGTGGATGTGTGCATCACTGGTAATGTGTAGACATTGTAAACTGTGTTTCCTGTTTCCCTCCCACAGGTTCTGGTGCTGCTCTGGTGTCATGCAGCAGGGAACCTGAATCAGGTGCCAAGGGTACTGATAATGAAGACATCTGTGTAATGGCACAGGAAGGTATGCCAGGGTCCATCATTGGTCAGCCGATTGACGGTACACAGCTGTCAACCCCATCAATGCACACAGTTATCCTGCCAATACACCCTTTGTCACCAATGTCCATAGGTGATGGACAGCATACAGTGGGCATTGACCAGGGTAATGTGGTATCTGTGGCACATGCCTCCCCACACAGCAGCGATGGGCATGGCCCTGAGATGGTACCACACAGACAGATGTCCAGGGGTTCTCATGGGAGCATCCGTGGGTGTACTGCCCCTGTCAGACGTGCCCACAGAGGTCTTACAACCTCAGCTATGTTTCGGGCTGTCATGCAGGCACAGTCACGTATGGAACGGTACACCAGACAGGGTCTGAGGGAGCTGACCACATGTCGCACAGCCATGACTGACAGTATGCATGACATTGCAGCTGCCATCCGTAATTTCACCGATGTCATAGACAGACATTGTGGGGACATATTAGACCGGTTCCACAACTACATGTCCATGAGCCAGGGCGATGGTGGACGGTTGAGGCGTCAATGTGGATGTATGCCAGCAACAGCTGGCAGTCGTAGCAGACGACAACAGGGCCGCGGCCGCCCCCATAGTGCCAGCAGCAACCCCAGCAATGCTGGGTCTGTGCTGTCATCAGACCACCCCAGGAGACCACGTGCATGTGGCTCTGGCCAGGCCAGGCCCGACAGGGATCTGTGTCCAGTCAACGAACACCTGCTTCTGATGACAGTACCCAGTCTGGGTTGGTACAGATACGGTCCGTAGCACCCCTGCAAGGCACAGGTACCGTGTCCATGGCCAGAGACACTGATCTGTATGACCTGGCAGGTACAGTCTGTGTCTGTCCACAAACACCAGTATATGGCAGCCATGAGGTGGAACTGTGTGCACCCATACACACATGCGAATTGACAACACCTAGGGGCTACCGCATACACGCACACACTGCATCAACATTGCCCCACTTGTACTGCTGTCCCTCACCAACACACATACACATACATGTCAATCGGTGGTATCGGTGGCTGACTCAGGCATACCAAGTTCACACCCTGTGCATATGATGAAACTGTGCCACCTCCTGCAATCTGTAACATCAGTGCAGGTACAGGTTAATATGTTGCTGATGCACAGGGTGACTACATAGACGTGTAGTAATAGTATCATGTTGTTAACAGTACTGTGTGCTGGAATAATTGTGGGTATATCACAGCATGCCTGATGCAGTAAGGGTGTGATTGTCATGTACTGTTGTCTACACCCATGGTAAGTACCATAGTGTATCATCTGCACATGTTGGCATACTGGTGGTAAGGATGTCAACAGAAGGCTACATACATAGGTAGCACAGGGGATAAGGTAATTAATGTATTAATACGCAATGATGGACATGTAAACTGCAAGTGGCATGTTGCCCACACTGGACTCTGCAATGCGGATGTTTGAGGATGTTGCTATGTGTGCAGTACTACACGACTGGTACAGGACACACAGGAGCACGCTAGCACTGCAAGCTCACATCTCATACCATGCTAGACAGCCCCAACACACAAAACTAACTGTCACAGGAGGGGGAGTCCCCATACATGTCAGGGATACTGTGGTGGCAGGCCAGGTAGCATACATCCTACTAAGTATAGAACCACTGAGTGAAGGCTCAGTGTCTGTTATTTGACATGTGTATTACTGTAGGTATGAGCACATGGGTTTCCATCCAGTTATTGTACATCCTGACAGTACATGGTCTGTACACTTGTGTGCGCTGAGACTGGACCCTAGCCATCTGACCTGTGTATTTCCATGTACATGTGCCTAGTGCCTGCATATTAGCAGTGTTACCTACTGGAAGTGGTACAGCTTGTTTGTTGTACAATGGACTACATGCAGCCCTGCTTACTGTAGCTTTGTTTGCATGCATGTTTGCTTGCAATTACCCTGGAATACTGATCCCACCTGCAATGCATAGCTACAGAGCTTCTGTGGACTCCTAGTGACATCTGCATAGCTTACTATATGTATTTCCAAGTCTCACTTGACAGAATGTTACTGTTTGTCCTGTTCACATGTATGTTGCCTGTGACACATTGCATATGACTTACCTGGCATTTGTCCACGTGAGCAGTCATATATGCTACTGCTAACTAATCACAGGCACTACACCCTCACATATTCATCTTCTGTTGAACCACCTGCTTCGCTAGGGACGGCTTGCACCTGTCACCCCTGGGCTTTCAGATAGTGGCAAAGGCTCTTGCTACCCCCATAGTGCCTATGTTAGGCAAGGCTCAAATGACAAACCCACCTTCATAGGTATCACAAGGGATAAGAAAGTAAGAGTATTGCTACCCAATGCCAGAAGTCTAAACCTCAAGATGCATGCACTCGAAACTTTCCTTAGCATGGAGAACATCGATATCTGTGCAGTAACAGATACCTGGTTCAGGGCTACTGAGAGCACCCCAGCACTACCAGGTTATACCTCATACCATGCTTTTCAGCCCCAGAACTTGGAACGAACCACAAATGGAGGGGGAGTATTGATATTCATCAAAGATACCCACACCTCCAGGTTGGTGGCAAAGCACCAAGCATCAGAGACTATCCATGTGCAACTAACAATGGGTGAAACTGCCTTCCAGGTTATAGCCTGCTACAGATCACCCTCCTAAACCCAAGAACTGCACTTGGCCTTCCTGAGAACAGTGGAAATATGAAGGTCTCTCCAAACACTATTATATTGGGCGACGTCAACTACCCAAACAGACTGGGAGCATGACTCTAGCTCCAACACCCTAGGCCAAAGATTCCTAGAATATATGAGCTCAAATGCTATGGAACAACTTGTTACCACTCCCACAAGAAGGGGAACCATACTGGACCTGATCATCACCAACATGGAGACTCTATGCTCCAGACCAGAAGTGTATCCCTCACTGGTAAGATCAGACCATGAACTAATCTCACTGGATATTCACATCCCGACCCCACCCCCTGCCCAGAACACCACAGTGAACAACTTCTCTAAAGCAAATTCACACTCCTCAAAACTGAAGTGGAAACCTTCAAAGCCCCCGGGCCTATGGAAACTACAGACCAGACTGCAGATTCCTCTATAAACGCATTCTATGGACACCTTCAGGAATGCATGGATCATGTGATCCCGAATAAAACTAAGACCCAATCCTCCAAAGGCAGATGCCCTGTCTGGTGGACCCCAGCCATAAACAAACTACACAATAGAAGGAGGAAGCTACTAAATGATACAGCAAAATCCCAAAAAGGGAAGGCATCACTGATCAGTATTAGCAAATAACTACAGGCACTCATAAGATTGTCTAAGGCCAGCTACAAGAGAAATTGCACAGGACACTAAGGATAATCACAAGGCTTTCTTCAGTTATGTTAGGAACCTGGGTGGTAATACCCAGATATGCTCAGAGGTAGTCCAACATGTCAATAGAAACACCAAACCCACAGACATTGTCAACATTCTAGCTGACAGGTTCAGCACAAACTTCTCCCCCCCCCACACCAAAAGGGCAAATATGTATCCCAGCAGAGTGCTGCCCCCCTGACATCTCAGATGCTCATGTAAGAGCCGCCCTCTCCAAAGCAATACACACTGCATCAATGGGACCAGACACTGTCCCTGGCTGTGTCCTACATGAACTCCAAGAAGAGCTACAACCAAACATAAAACTACTGTTCAATCCCAGCCTTACTACAGGATATGTGGCCAAAGAGTGGCGTACAGCAACAGTGGTCCCTCTACAGAAAGGTGGTGCCTCAATGGATCCTGGACACTATTGCCCCATAAGCCACACTAGCTCGGTCTGCAGAGCTATGGAAAGGATCATCATGGACCTCATAAATAAAGATATTGGGGACCTACAGACACTGGATCATACCCAGTTTGGCTTTGTTAAGGGCAGATCCTGCCTCTCAAACCTGGTTGATTTCTTTGAAACAGTCACCAAGGCCATCGATGAGGGGAAGGTGGTCCACACAGCCTACCTGGACCTCGCAAATGTCTTCGATACAATACCCCACTCGGGCATTCTAGAGAAGCTCACCAGCTTAAATATAAGCCCCTATGTCACTAGATGGATTGCACACTGGCTCAAGGACAGAACCCACATGGTTAGAATTGCTGGAGTCATGCCAGACTCCAAACCAGTTACAAGTGGTGTCCCACAAGGCTCAGTCCTGGGACCTCTCGTTTGGTATATATTTATCGGAGGTACAGGCCAACACGGAAGGACTGTGGCTGACCAAATATGCAGATGACTGCAAACTGGCCACCATAATCGATTCTCCAGCAGACACAAGCATCCTCCAAAAGGGCCTCATAGAAACAGACAACTTGTGCCAGAGCCATGGCCTCAAGCTGAATGCAAGAAAGTGTATAGTCATCCCCTTTGGCAAAAACAAAGTGCCCACAAAGTACCACATAGGTGGCAATCCATTAAGTACAGAAGAAGTAATTAGGGACCTGGGGACCCAAGTTGATAGCAATCTCTCATTTGACAACCACGTGGCCAAAGTGGTTAGAAAGACATTTTATATACCCCACCCCATCATGAAGGGATTCACATCTAGATCAGGAGAGGACATCGTGCCTCTTTACTCATCCCTCATCAGACCCATAATTGAATACAATCCCCCTGTTGGGATGTACCTTACCAGACACCTGCAGCAACTGGAAAGACCCCAAAAGTACCTCACCAAGAGGATCAAAGGGCTCAAACAGATGCCATATGTTGACCGGTTAAAGAAACCCCAGCTCTACTCAGTGGCATACCGCCTGTTCAGAGGCGATCTGTGCCTGATGTATAAAGCCATGTCAAACCCGGAATTAATGGGCATGCTGCACCTGAGAATATCCAAATCCCATCAGGCTACACGCTCGAGAGACTTGAACCTCAGCACTGAAATAAATAGGACATGCTGGAGGGACAGATTCATAACCCAGAGGCTCACTTCACTCTGGAATAAAATCCCAGTCCAGGTTAGGCAGAGTCCCTCATTGACACTCTTCAAGAGGAAGCTTGATGAGTGGATGGGACATTGTAGGTGTACCCCGGTTATCACTTCTGTGTCACTGTTAGACAGAGGCACAGTATACTAACCTCGGAAAAGGGCATGGCAAGATATATTTACAATGGATGGCGACAGCCAAACACATTCTGGCTAGGTTCATAAATGCCCTAGGGCAGATAGCCTAGTATGAACCTATGAACCTATGTACCTTGTTCCCCATTAGCCCTATGTGCTGTTAATCACCACGGCAATCACAATACAATGGTAGCATGTGCAAAGGTCAGTTGTCAGTCACCTCTATGGTACAGTTGTGGAATATGTGGGTCATGTGGCAATGTCACAGCTGCCACATGTACACAGTCAACCCTCTCCCCTACACATGGATGTATAACACATGTATGAGATGGAACCACATAGCCAAACTGGGGACTAAGCACTCTGAACCCAGTACTGGCATAACCTGTCAGGTGGCATGAAATACTACAGTGACTACAATACCAGTCTGATGTAGACCTACACTGACAGCAATACAAGCATGTGAACACACTGGGCCATTCGTGGAGCCTAAGAATAGCATCCTGCATGAGCGGCAGACACCTCTGCAGCTGGCACACAGGCATACGTTATGCCTGAACACATCACGCATAACACATAGCACACAAATATTGTGTGCCAAACAGTCACAGCCTGTACGGCTAGACAACACACCTGCCACAGTTGTGTTAGGTACCTCTATTGTCCAGTACAGTGAGGTCACGCTCACCAGGCTGGACAAGGTGAAGGTCACAATGATATGCCCGTGGGGCACTATGGTCCACCACATAACACAAGCATACAGGTCAGTCATAGGCATGGACACATATGACTCAGTCATTGTCGATGCCACATACCTTCTCCTGCTGTACTTATAGGGTGCTGACATCATCAGTGTTTAGAAAGGGGAATGTGCATCCTGTAGTGTGTTCTCCTAGTTGCCAAAAGGGACATTTCCCTCACACAAAATTGCACACACACTAACCCCCCTCATCCAAACACACACACTTGCCATTTGCAGGATTCAAACCACTACCTAACTAGGTTATGACACACGAGACGGATGCATTAGCAGAGCACGCTACTCACATTACTGGGAGGTTTCCCTTCTCCTGCTTTACTTATAGGGTGCTGACATCATCAGTGTTTAGAAAGGGGAATGTGCATCCTGTAGTGTGTTTTCCCAGTTGCCAAAAGGGACATTTCCCTCACACAGACTTGCACACACACCAACCCCACTCACACACACACCCACACCCACACACACACTGAGCATTTGCAGGATTCAAACCCCTACCTAACTATGTTATGACACTCGAGATGGACGCATTAGCGGAGCGTGCTATTCGCATTACTGGGAGGTTTCCTTTCTCCTGCTGTACTTGTAGGGTGCTGACATCATCAGTGTTTAGAAAGGGGAATGTGCATCCTGTGGGGAGGCAGACGCCAAGCACACACTGGCTAAGCTGTCATTCCCTAGGGCAAACAGCCTAGTGTTGACCTCTACACCCATATGTTTAATTGTCAAATGCACATTATTTGTTGCTGATAGACTGTTTTTGCAGGTCTTTATTGCCATAGCATTCCCTGTTTGTATGAACAACTTGTGTATCTGTGGAAGATGTTTGCATATGAGAGGGATCCACTATATCACGTATGTCTCTGTAGTAATTTAACTGTGTGCACTGGGCAGATTGCTGTAATGTGGTTGGTTCCTGGAATAACACGTACAAATACCAGATGTGTGGCCAACTGCTAAACTGAGATTTGGCGTAAGTGTGTGAGCAAGCCCAGTTCAGCCTTCCCATGGCATGTTGTCTGACATACGTCTCATTTATCAAAGTGTGTGAGCATGCCCAGTGTGAGCTTTCCATATGTTGAACTCTGCAGCCCACCACATTTGTGGATGAGTGTGAACTTCAACAAATATCTCCCTTTTATGGTTGTGTGTTGTGTGTCATGTTGTGTAGTTACTGTCCGACTGCTTTGTGTGTGAACACAACAGGGATTATACTGTGCCTGCAGGGTTTGCATGGGATACTTTGCATACAGTTGTCAACATCCTTTCATACTGACCTAACACTGTAGTACCGTATAGTGTACTGGTTCAGTACTTTGACTGTGGAGGACAGTATCCTGGGCTTTAGTGCTATCACTGCTTTACATTTCCATAGTGAGCACAACAGCCTGGTTAGGGGGGCAGTTGTGCACATCTGACCATGTTGCATTATGTTCAGATATGAACTACTTAAACCAGGCTCGTCCAACATTGGTAGTGTATTCCACAACATAGGTGTACATTTGCAAACACTAGCAATGTGCCCTAGGCCATTTCTAATGCTAGTCGGAGAGTGTGTTTGTCCTTCAACACACATTGTAAGTGGAGTTTGCCATGACATATGTCATGGTTAGTATACTGTGCCTCTGTCTACCTGTGACATAACAGTGATACCCAGGGTAAACCTACCATCTCCCATCCACTCATCAAGATTCCTCTTGAGGAGGATCGATGGGTGACTCTATGGATAGCCTGTACTGGGAGTTTACTCATGAGTGAGGGTGGCTTCTGTGTTATGGA
This sequence comes from Protopterus annectens, assembly GCF_019279795.1. Taxonomy (NCBI): domain Eukaryota; kingdom Metazoa; phylum Chordata; order Ceratodontiformes; family Protopteridae; genus Protopterus; species Protopterus annectens. The sequence goes on along the minus strand of NC_056725.1, from coordinate 731,995,960 downwards.
TCATGCAGTACAGCTTGTCCTATGTATGTCAGAGCTGGGGTTCAGGTCTGTCATGTGCATAGCTCACTGCCATTCAGATTGTACAAGGTGCAGTATGTTTACTGATTCCAGCTTGGACATGGCTTTATACATCAGGCACAGCTTGCCTCTGGCTGGGCAGTATGGCAGTGTGTGTAGCTGCAGTTTGTTTAATCAGGCAACACATGGCATCTGTGCAAGCTCTTTGATACTCCTGGTGAGGTACTGTTGGGGACTTTACAGTTGATGGAGGTGTCTGCTGAGGTACATCCCACAGGGGCTATTGTAGTCAGTTGTAACACTGATGAAGGATGACTGCAGAGCCACAATGACCTCCCCTTGTCTAGATCTGACAACCTTCATGTCAGGTGGGTATATGGTATGTTTCTGTAAACACTACAGCCATGTGTTTGTCCAGTGCAGGATATCGATCACCTTGTGTCCCCAGGTCTCTCATTACATGTTAAGTACGTAATGGGTTAACACCTATGTGGTAATTGGTGGGCACTTACTGTATATCCACGGGGGTTGACTATACACTTTTCTGCAATTAGCTTGCTGACATGGCTATGGCACCAGTTGTCTGTTTCTATGTGGCCCTTTTGTGGAATGCTTGTGTCAGCTGGAGGGTCAGATATGGTGGGCAGTTTGTAGTCCTCTGCAAACATGTTCAGACACAGTCCTTCCATGTTGGCCTGTACCTATGGGACATATATACCAAACGAGGGAGGTCCCAGGACCAAGCCTTGTGGGATGCCAGTTATATCTGGTTTGTAGTCTGACATGGCTGCAGCATGTCTAACCATGTCAGTTCTGTCCTTGGTCTGATTTGCAACCCCTCTACTGACATAGGGGTTTATATTTAAGCTGGTGAGCATATCTATAATGAACATGTAGGGTATTGTATAGAAGCCTTTGCAAGGTCCAGCTACGCTGTGTGGACCACATTGCCCTCATCAATGACCTTAATGACTGTTTCAAATGAGTCAAACATGTTTAGGGGCAGGATCTGCACTTAAGAAAGCCACACTGGGTAGGGTCCGGTGTCAGTAGGTCCCCAATATCTTTATGTCTGCAGTACATGCTGATCCTTTCCATAGCTGTGCAGACCGAGCTTCTCAGGATTCTGGGGTGGTAGATTTCAGTATCCATTCAGGCAACACCTTTGTTGAGAAGGACCACTGTTGTTGTACACTGCTCTTTGGGTACATATCCTGTGGTAAGGCTGACAATGAGCAGTAGTGTGATTTGGCATTCCATTCTTCTTGGAGTCCATATTGGACTCAGCCCAGGACACCATCTCATACCATTGCTGCTGTGTGTTTTGCTTTGTAGATGCTGGCTGTTACCTCAGCATCTGCAATGTCAGGGGGCCAGCAGTCTGCTGGGATAGATATTTTGCATTCTGGGGGGGGGGGGTTGCACTGCACCTGTCAGGATGTATGTTGGCAATATGTGTGTGTGTTTGGTATGTTGTAATATTTGTGTGATTCAGAGCATATCTGTGAATTCCCAACACGGTTCCTACCATCAGTTGTGGAAGCCTTGGGATTATCCTTAGTGTCCTGTACAATTTGTATCTTCATAGGTTCATACTAGGCTATCCATCCTAGGGCATTTGTAAGCCTAGCCAGAGTGTGTGTGGCTTTCGCCACCCCTTGCTATGTGAATAATATGGCCATTTATGATTTGCTTTGCTGTGCCTCTGTCTGGACGTGACACAGTGAAGACCCCCAGTGTAACTCTACGATCATCCATCCACTTGGCAATATTTCTGTTGAAGAGTGTCAGTGAGGGGCTCTGCCTAACATGGAGTGGGATTCTGTTCCAGGGTGTGGGGAGCCTCTGGGTTATGTATCTGTCCCTCCAGCACATCCTATTTCATTATGTGTTGAGGTTGACATCTCTCACTCTCACAGCTCCAATGGCTTTGAGTTTTCTGGGGTGTAGCATGTCCATTACTCCTGTGTTGGACATGGCATTGTACAACAGACATACAATGCCTCTGTGTAGACAGTATGTGACTGCATTCAGCTGGGGTGTCTACATCCAGGCAGCATATGGCATATATTTGAGACCCTTTATCCTCTTGGTGAAGTACCTTTGAGGTCTTTCTAACTGCTGCAGGTGTCAGGTAAGGTACATCCCAATGAGGCATTGTACTAGATTATAGGTCTGATAAGAGAACAGTATAGGGGCACAATGACCTCCTGTTGATGTAGATGTGAATCCTTTCATGATACGGTGTCCAGTATAGACAGTCTTCCTAGCCACATTGGCAATGTGAGTGTCACATAACAGGTTACTGTCCACTTGTGTCCCTAGGTCCCTGATTACTCCTTCCATACATAATGGTTTACCACCTATGTGGTAATTTGTGAGTACCTTGTTTGGTATTTGGTGGGACATTCATAATGTCCAGTGTCTTCAGGATGGCTGGGTGGGGTTCCTGTGTGTGAGAGTGTGGTCTGTAGCATGCTGCAGACTGTACAGCAGTCTTGCCTACGGTTAGTTGCACATGGGTGGACTCCAATAGCTTGTGCATTGTCAGTTACCTGGACGTATGGGTGTCTGTGCTGAATATGGATACTTACCCTCCTTTTATGTTTTGTTCCAGGTTTTGGGGCCATAACGCAGGTTATGTGGTATAACCTGGTAGTGCTGGTGTGCTGTCAGGAGGCTTGCAGCAGGTTTCTGTCACTGCACAGACATCGATGTTCTCCATACTGGGAATGGCCTCGGGAGCATGCATATTGAGGTTTACACATCTGGCATTGGTCAGCATTACCCTTATGTTTCTTTCCACTTATGTTTTGTAGGGTGGTGGGTTAGTCTTTTCAGCCTTGCCTATGAAAGGGTCTATGGAGGTGGCAAAAGCCTTATCCAATATCCAGACGCCCAGGGGTAACAGGTGCAAGCCATCCCTGGAACAGCTGAGTGGCTTGTCAAGCATGACATCCCAAGCAGACAGACATTGGATCCCCTTGGAATGACACCAGTAATTGTGCCACTTGTTATAACTGATCATTCCGTGTTTGTACTGTGGCATCATTCTTGGTGAGGGTAGGATGCTGCAAAATGTCAGTGTCATACCAGCCTGGACTACATAATTGGGGAGCTCATCTATGTCTCTTTTCATGTAGTCCGGGGAGGTACATCTCAGGTCATTCACACCAGCATGGACTATGACTGCATCATATTTCTACTTGCTTTGGGGTGACCTGCATACTTGTGTTATGTGGCATATTGTAGCAGCCTACAGGCAGCTTACTGTATCCTTTCCCTTGTTCAGTCTGGTGTGTGGGACAGCAGAGTGTCTCACTATGGAGTCACCTATTACAACTGTATCAGGCATGTTGTTTCTCCTTCTGGCCTGTGACTGTTTGGCACACCAGCTTTGTGTACTATGTGTTGCATGTGCTATGTTTGGAGGTTGTTTGATTGGGTGTCTGCTTTGGAGGCCTCTGTTGGTGTGGTGTGTGTTTGTAATTCGGGCGTCCGGGAATGTTTTTCTGTGTTTATGTCTTTGGTTTGCAGTTGTGATAGGTCTATGTGGGACTGGGTTTGTGGTGTGTGTGGCTACCTTCTCCTCCTGACTAGTTTTGGGAGTACTGAGTTGAGGGAGCTCAGCCTCCAGTTTGGATAGATGGTTGCATCTCTCACATATATTTGTATTTCTTGGGGGGAGTTGGGGGTTGTCTGTGTACTTGGGGCAGGTGTAACATTGCCTCAAGATTCACAGATTCAACTTGTTGTGGCTGGCCTTAGTGGATTGTGTGTGTGGACATATTTTATTGCCATACTACTGATCAGTGATTACTTCTTTTTTTATGTTTGCTCTATCATGTAGTAGCTTCCTCATTCTCTTGCATGGTTTGGTTATGGCTGGTGTCCACCATGCCAGATGCCTGCGTGTATGGCATTGTGTCTTGTTTTAATTTAGGACTGCATAATCCAAGCATTCCTGGCAGTGTTCATGGAATGCCTGTATAACAGGTTCTGAGGTGTGGCCCATATTTTGCACCTGCACAGGACCTTTAATGGATTCCACATCAGTTTGGAGGAGTGAAAATTTTGCTTTACACATGTTTTTCACTGTGGTTTTCTGGCCAGGGACTGTGGTCAGGATGTGTATATCCAGTGTGATTACTCTATGGTCTGGTCTTACCAGTGAGCAATACACTTCTCGTCTTGCCATCCAGTACCCATGTTGCTGATTATCACATCCAGTATGCTTACCCCTCTTGTGGGAGTGGTACGTTGTTCCTGGGCATTTTGGTTTATGGATTCTATGAACTTTTGTCCTACAGTGTTGGAGCTAGTATAATGCCCCCAGTCTATGTCTGGGTATTTTCAGTCACCCAATATAATGTGGTTTGGAGGACTTGATATATTCATGTATTCCAACATACGCCAGGTGCAGTTCCTGGTGTTGGGATGGTAGTCTGTAGCAGGCTATAAACTGGGGGGGCAGTTTTAGCCACTGTTACTTGACCATGGCTAGTCCATGCTGCTTCTTGTTGTGGTACCAACATGGGTGTGTGGTTATCTTTGACAATTATTGCTAGTCACCCTCCTTTTGTAGCTTGTTCCATGTTTTGAGTCTGTACAGCACAGTATGAGGTGTAACCTGGTAGTGTTAGGGTGCTGTTGTGAGCCTTGACCCAGTTTTCTGTTACAGCACAGATATCAACATTCTCCATACTGGGTGAGTTTAGACTGCATGCATCTTGCTATTTAGACTTCTGGCATTGGGTAGCATTACATCTAGGTTCTTATCCCTTCTGATACCTATGGAGGTAGGTTTGTGATTTGAGCCTTACCTATTCAGGGCACGCTGTGGGTAACAACAGCCTTTGCCAGTATCCATATGGCCTTCACTGATAGGTGCATGCCAGTCCTAGCAGGTGGAGCATCATGTCATGCTCAGCATGTCATCCCAGGCTGGCACACATTGGATCCCCTTTGACTAACTGCAATACTTCAGCCAATTATTGCACTTGATCATCTCATTGTCATATTGTGGCATGATGCTTGGTGAGGGTAGGATGTTAGTCACGGTCCTCAGGTGTGCATATAGTACATGGTGTTGCATTACTTAACACATGGCATTCATGCCTCAGGTGGTGCTGCAGGGCTGCCTCTGTCGGATGCACATATTACACTCCCTGTACATGTTTGTGAGCAGGTCATGTCATTTTAGGCATCCCTGTTATTATTTGAGTGAGTCAGAGGGGGTATCATTCCCAGGGTTCCTACTGAGCCAGTGTATGTGCTATGCGTTGCCTCTTTGCCAAGGCCAGGGCATACTGGGAATGCCTCCTTCTGCCTACTGGGGCAGGCTCATGTTGTTCCTCCTCCGAGTCACGCTCTGCCTGTGATGGCCTTGGCAATGGTGGGGGGCTGTTTGGGCCAGCCCTATGCTGGTCCTGCTGCAGTTGTTTTTGCAAGATCATATTATGTAGCATAGGACATACCATGACAATTTGGGTACATGTAGTTAGTGTGTACTGCAAGGCTCCACCAGATGTGTCCAGACACCGGAACCGTGACTTGAGCAGCCCAAACACACGCTCTATTACATTACGTGTTTGTGCGTGTGCCTCATTATGGCGTTCCTGTTCAGGTGTGTGTGCATTTCTGATGGGTGTCATCAGCCACGGCTCCAGTGCATAACCTGCACCCCCCACTAGGTGTCCGTGTGGGATGTCCCCATTGGCAAATGTCTGGTACAGCTGCGTCAAATGCCAGATGTGGGAATCATGGTAGCTCCCAGGGCAACCAGCACACACATTCATTATTATGCCCTGGGCATCACACATGACCTGGCAGTTGATGGAGGGGAAGCCCTTGCGGTTAATGTAGGCCCTACCCGCTCACGGCTGGTGCTTTGATGCGTATGTGTGTGCAGTCTATTGCACCCACTACCTCAGGGTATTCCGCTATTTACTGGAAGAGGCGATATTGCTGGCCAATACCTCACGGGCATTGGGGAAATATACATGATCACCGACATGTGCTGACATGGCATCCAGGAACTGGTGCAGTACCCTGGAGGCTGATGCCTGTGATATCCCCATCATATCACCAGTTGGTCTCTGGAAGGTACCTGTTGCTAGTATTCTTAGGCCAACACATACCTTGGTTTCCACTGGGATGGGTTCCCCTCTGTTGGTTCTGTGTGTGAGGCGTGGCCTGCACAGCTCCACTATTTGCTGCAGGAGGTATCTGTCCACTTCATAGCGCTCTACTATCTCCAGCTCATGTAACCCGTGGTAGGTGACCCTGGGCCTGTACACTCTTCTCCGTCTCCTCACTGTGGGTTGTCTGGCACCATCTGCATTGTCGCCACCCTCAGCAAGTCACCTATGTCTCATTATGACAGCTATGGCAGCCCCTAACATTTCTGCTCTGAGTTCAGCTTTTTCAGTTTTCACTTCTAATAGCTTACTCCTGTCTTGCAGTGTCTCTTGTGAGAAACATCTTGCACTGCTGTTTGCAGAGTTTTAAGTGTTGGGCTGAGTTACTATTCTGCCTGTGTAATTGCCTGCTTCTAATTGTTTTCACCTGCTAGTTCCAGCAGTATTCCCTGCTAGCTTCCTACTAATTCTGCTGCTTCCTTTTTCCTTTCTGTTTCCTCAGGGGAGAGCAGCGTGCATACCAGCTTACACGCACACATGCTTACACGGTTCAGAATCTGCTTATTCGGGTTAAACCGCGCGCACACCAGCTCAAACAGTGTTACAGGTCTGCCAACAGGCTTCTACATGCTAAGTCTGCCCTACACGCGCGCACACCCACTCAAACAGTGTTAGACATCTAGCAACACACTCCCACATGCTTAGTCTGTCTTACACACGCGCACACTGTCCTACTCACGCTTCATGGTGTGCACACGTGCGCATGCACGCCCAACAAGAAACTTTGGTGCAGGCAACAGTGTACACCCTTCCATTTCTTGACTTTCCCATGCTTATGTTGTGGCACTCCTCTTTCCATGATATGTGTCTGACATCTGTCATGTAACTCTGGCCTCCAATGAACTGCATTTCTTTCTGCCATTCCCCCCTTGTGATGTCACCTATCTCCTACTCTGTTCCTCCCCCTTATGTAACTCTTACACTACTCAGAATGTGCTCATTTGCTATGTGACAGTGGAATTCAGTATCCTAACACTCATTTGCATCAGATTGCCTACTAATGCTTAGTTACATGTCTTAGACTCAGCTTCCCCCCTTAGCAACCACTACACGGTGTCCATGTTGTTTTTGGTCTGCTGGTCCCTGCATTGTAAATCCATGTATTGCATAAAACCCACATTTGTGGGTTTATAACCTTCATTTTTATGTTTTTATATAGCGCAGTCCATTTGCGCAGGGCTGAGCTGGGTTTAAACATCGGCGATCACCAAAAAAAAAAAAAATATTTATTTCTCCTGTTTGCATTGGGGTACCTTGCCAATGGCCACATATCTGGCCATTGGCATGCTACCTGACACATATGCACCCTTTATTTGGAGCTGACATGGCTTCATTGTGGTTTTTGCAGAAACATACTCAGTTGTCAACTGAGTACATTTCTGCAGCTAAAACGGCTCTTACACGGGCTGCTTTGGGCTTCCTGGATCGCTAATCTACCTCATTTGCATGCTATTCGGCTGCAAGTGAGGTGATTAGCTTATCCACGCCCACTCCGTGTAAGAGACGTTTTAGCTGGTCTCTTAAACGGACTTTGGGCTGTTCCTGGATCGTGAAGGCTGCATGGAGTCTTACACTACTCTTAGACTTCGTGCAAGCCTTTGTGAATCCTGCCCTATGTTATTTGAATTATTTAAAAAAAGGCTATATTGTCACAATACTTATGAATGCTTTTGGGTAAAACTAAAAATATGATCATGGCCAAAAGCTTGAATGAAAGGTCTCCTTGAAGTGGTAAGCTGCCATGGCTGTTAACAAATACAGTTGATAGTGGTGATATTAAATAAAATAACTGCAGAATGTTTACTACCACATTAGAAGTGTTAAGACTTGCAGGAGTGAGACTGAGTTTTATTAATAAAGAAAAAAAAGTTTCAAGGATTTTTTGAAATACTTAATATTTCTAAAATATATCGAGGTAAAAAGAATATTAAGTGCATAGCATGTGATATGTGCAAGTATATAATGGAGACAATTTTTAACCTTATCAATATAGGTGGAATTTACTCTTGTCCTTGAAATTTTAGCTGTACTTTTGAATGTGTAGTTTATGTGGCTATGTGCTGTTAAAGTGAATATTTTATGGTGGAAAAACAGAAAAGAAATTTAGAAGTATAATATATGAGTATGTATATGCCATAAAATAATAAAGAATTAAATGCTTTATTTTAAGCACAGTAAAAATTTGGGGAGTTTTAAAAAAAATTAATTTTATGTCAGACTATGCAATGGAAAATTATAGGACAGTATGAATCTGGTATGAATGACAGGTGGCACTGGTTGCTTTTTAATGGGGGGCAATGCAGGCATAGAATAAAATTTTCAAAGAGAATTTAAAGTGCTTTATTTTTCTATAAGACATCAATTTTAAATGCAAAATGAAAATTTAAACGCATCACTGGATTTGCATACTTTGTAGTTAATTATGTAACAATCAAATGCTCTAAAGTTGTCTGGGCATTTTACACTTTCAATAGTTGTTAAACGATGAAAGTGCTTACTGCAAGTATATGTTAAAATAAATTTGCTTATTATTTATTGTCCTCATCATAATGTGTTTTACAGCTTGTAAAATACCAGTCAACTTCTTATTCTGTTTGTGTGCTGAGTTGATATTTAAAACAGTTTATGCTGACCTTATTTATTTTATTTTTATTTCACATTTGTTGACGGCAATAGTCCGACTGGATATATGTCCATTTTCAGCAGAGGCCCGGGGAGAAAAGCTCCACATTAAGACAATTTACAAGACCGAAATCTTGACCATATACAATACAGATAATGTCAGACGGGTAAAACATTTCAAATAAAGGAACATTTATATAGTACTGTTACAGTAATATACCCAACTAAATAAGTTAAAAATTTTAAGTAAAAGGATTAATAAAACTTTTTTTTTTTTTTTTTTTTTTGAGGGTAGCATTGTTTATAAAGTTTATCAAACCTTAGGAGGTGAGCTACTACAGTAGAAATTAAGAGAGAATATCAGAGCTCCTGAAATAGCACGTTAAAGATAGATAGCAAAGAATGGTCCTGCTAGGGGAGAAAGTGTCAGCCAGGATTTGTGCATGGGCAAAGCCATTGGGCTTTAAGGAAGATTCTTAATTGCTTCTTGAAAAGTGGGGTAGACAAAAGGGCTGTTAGTTCAGTTGGAAGAGTGCTCCAAGAGTTAACTATAGAGTTTGATCTCCAGATATGTTGCTGGACTTTAGGGTAGCTACTAGTACCTTATTAGCTGATCGAAGGGTTGTTGGATTTTTATATGGGCAGATAAGGGTAGAGAGTATGGGTGTATCTGTGTGATGGTGCAAGATCTTGTGTATAGTAGTAAGTTGCTGGAAAATAATCTGGCTTTGCAATTCCAGCCATTCTAGCAAGTTAAGATTTTGGCAGTGGTGGGTTCGAAAAGGGGCACCAGTGGCAAATCTAGCTATGATATTATAGGATGCTTCCAACTTATGAAGATTATTTTTGGATAAGTTGGTATAGATTGGGGATGCATAGAGAAGGGTGGAGATTAAGTGAGTTCGGGCAATAGCAGTCCTAGCTAGAGGTGTGAGATAGGGTTTAAGACTGTAGAGGAAACCAAGTTTTTTATTAACTGATTTAATGGTTAGGTTGATGTGTGTGTCGAAGTTTAGATTATGATCAATTGTTACACCTAAAAGTTTGGTGGTTGTGTCCGGAGTTATTACAGTATCATTATTAGATGTAATTGTGAAGTTGATAGCAGGAGACTTCTGAGTGGGAGAGAATAGTACCAATTTAGTTTTTTGGGGTTAAGGAGGAGACAGCGTTGATGGAAACAGTTTTCAACTAAGGTAAATACTGCTTGGGTACTCGAATGAAGTCCAGCAGGTGAGGAGGCTGAACATATTAATGTCGAGTCATTGGCATATTGTATGCAGGTGGTTTGTGGAAGGGAGATTTTCAGATAATTTAGGAAAAATAGTGAAAAGGAGGGGTCCCAGAATAGAGCCTTGTGGGACTCCAAGAGTTATAGGGAGAATAGTAGATAGTTTATTTTCCCAGAGGACTGCTTGTTGTCTATTTCCTAGCTAGGACTTGAACCAATTAACTGTCTGGGTTATCTAGTGAAAGTGATTTGAGTGAGTTTAACAGTAATTGATGATTAACCATATCAAATGCTTTTGAGAGGTCAACAAAGAGGGCTGAGGACAGTAAGCTGTTGTTATGATTTTTATTAATGCAGTCAGAAAAGGATAGTAGAGCAGTTGTAGTACTATGGAAAGGCCTAAAACCATGCTGGCAGTCAACTAGCAGGTGGATTTGGAGGAGATGATCAAGTAGCTGACAGTGAATACATCTCTCCATAATTTTTGCTAAGGGGGAAAGTAGGGCTATAGGGTGGAAGTTTGAGATTTCATTTGAGTTCCCACCCTTATGCAGTGGGATAATATATGAGACTTTCCAGAGGGATGCGATTGAACTTTCTGTAATGGTTCTGTTAATTAAGATGGAAACAGGGTAGGCAAGCACTCCAGCTTCCATTTGAAGGTATTCAGCTGGGAGGAGGTCAGCTGATGGAGTGCATTGTTTAAGCTTAAGAAGTAGGGAATGTATGAGAGATGTTGGGACAGGCTGCAGTTGTAATACTTGTAGGGTGGTTGGCAAGGATGAGTCAGTGGTTGGCATGTCTGAGTCAGTGGTGGTAACAGGTGGTAAGGTATTTGCTAAAGATTGAACAGTTTCTGAAAACAAATTGTTAAAAATATCAGCAATTTGGTTGGGAGAATTATGAGTCAAGTTAGACGGGGTAGGTGTTTTGGCTTGTCCAGGATGGAGTAATTTATTTAATCCTGACCAGACTTTTTGTGGGTGTAGATATTGGGTTTGTTGGAATTTAAGGTAATAGTTTTTTTTATCGAGGAATATTGATTTTTTAGTGGCATTCCTGAGCTGTCTAAAGTTTAAATGATCAATAGGGTCTTTGGTACTTCTACATATATTCCAGATTTTATTTCTCAGTCTCATTTTTTGCCTTGTCTAATTTAAGAGCCAGGGGAGCAGGTTTGCTCCTAATTTTAATAGTACGAGAGGGGGCATGGTGCTCAAGGATTTTTAGGAATGCATTGTTAAAAAAAGATTAATAAAATCTTATAAAATAAAATAAAATTAATAAAATAACAAGCTTACTACTTCTCTGCATAAAGGCCTCAGTTACTTTGCTTCCTGCATTTTTGTTGTTGTTCCTCTCAAAATAAAAATATTAGTGCATCTCAGAATAAGAATGGTAATGGAAGTCAAAATGCTCCATTAATGGACAGTTGAGTGAGTTTAAAGAATCAACAACTGAAACACTTAAAGTAATTGAAGTACATAATAAACACAAATGCTATTCTTATGGCATACCAGAAAAAACATTATTACGATAGAAAAGTCTGTTACAGCAAAGCATACATTAACAACCAGAATTTCTGACCGTTGATAATATAACAATTGTACCGTGTCAGAGGAAAAGCAATGTTTGCCATTCATTTCAATGCTGTATAGCAATTTGCAATGTGACCCAAGAGACTATTGACATAATGGAGATATTCTGAATGGTAATTATGGCCAGTCTGAAAAGCAGTTACATGCTGATAATGTTGATAAGATGATCAAAGTCACAGAGGCACTGGATGTTCCCTCAAGCAGGTCTGAATATCCTTAGCACCATTTTCTGAGGATAGAAGAGAAGCAAAACAAGCAAAAGACTGGAAATGAACTAGTTTTGAAGAACAATTTTTAGAAAAATGAGTTGGTGAATAATCATTTTGTCAAATTTCCAAAGTGTGGGTTTTTCAGAGAGAATCACAAGAAGATGCAATTCTGACATGGTCTGAGAGAGTGCAGTAGACTTCTCTGAAGACGATGGAGTGAGACACACAACAGCAATCACACAGGGAAAACAGAAAAATCAAAGAAAATGTAAGGATATACTGGATAAAAAAATTCATTCTCTTCTGTTTTAAGGTGTAGAATTTATCTTCCTATTTTGCAACTCAGTATGAATTAATGGCTTTACAGAAATGCTTATCTATTGTGCCCATAACTACAAGGTTAGTAGATGCAATTAATAAATTAAAATAAATGTTATGCAAGAAAGTTATAAAATGTTAAATCGTGTTAGCAAACGAGTTAATTAGACCGAGTTTTTATAATCCTTTCCATAATTCTACTTTGATAAATAAATGCACGTAAGTAAATTAGGAATTTATTACATGAAAAGCCCAAACCAAAGTAGTTCAATCTCTTCCAATATAAAAGAAACATGAGGAATTCCCTAAGGACCCTACTATCAGGGCAAAGAAAGCTGATAAGGGTGGGGTAATGCTTGCAATGGAGACAGTAACCTATGACAAGAAAACATGTGACATTGTCTGACACCATTTTTATAAAGAAATGTTGCTAGGAGACAGCAAGAAGGCTACAGGCAAATTGATATGTGGTTGAATGAGGCACTGCTGAATGCAGGCATTATAGCTAACACGTTTCAACTTTTCTAAACTGAGAAACCTAGGTTTGACAAACTCATCAAGCAGAAATTGATCCCCAATGCACCTCTTTCAGCAAAAGGTGCAAAACTAAATATGGTGTCAGTGTTTATTGGTGGATGCCTGAAATGTACCGTCAATTTTCAATTTGAAGATAACATTAAAAAGTGAAATGTAATGAACATCATATTTTGGTTGTAGTAGACATAACATCTTAGCATACAGTAATTCCACATGACACTAGAGTGAAATTGGTTGGTTGGATGCTGAGGAAAAGTAATGCCAATTGACTGTTTTATATTGAAATGTATGGATTATGTTTCAAGTGTTTTTTATGTTTAGGAATGAGTATTACCAGCAAATTTTAACAGTGGGCACTTCTGTGGCCCCTATTTACACAAATTCAAAGTTTGGTTTTGAGAACAAAATTTAATTTTTTTTGTAACGTATTTTACAAAAGATTTATTGAGATCTTTTTTGCATGGAAAAGAAATAAATACTTTAGTGAACTTGCCAAATTTATGAATTCTAGAGCACAAGGTTTTTTTGTTGTTTTATTTTTTACATTTTCATTATTCTAAAGCACAGTGATGAAATTATTTTTGGGATTTAGAAATTAAAAAAAAAAATAATTCAAAATATAACTCCATGATGCATTAAAAAGCTCCTATATAAATACATTAGGACATTATAGCAGTATGCATCCCCCCAAAGAATATAGTTAAATGCCTGGGCTATATAGAATAATTGAACCTACAGCCAATACTGTGAAAAGTGTGCTACTCAACTTAAAAATAGAATTGAAACAAGGGGCTTAATTAAATATGTTTTGCATAGAACTAATAAGCAAGTTATACAAGGCTATGCCAAAAACTTGTAAAAGTGTGTTCCCAGAAATGAGAAGCTGCCACAGCTATAATGCATACAATTGATAGTGGTGGTATTAAAGAAAGCATGAAGAACAACTGGAGAATGTTTAATACCACACCAGAATTAAGATTTATGAGGGATGGACTGATATTTAAGAGAAAAATGATTTTTTTAAAAAAGTTATGGTGAAAACACTGCAAGTCACACAAGAAGAATAAGGAATTTTTAAGTGCATGTCATGAAATGTGTGGAGGTTCATGTGTACAAAAATGTACTATATCAATAAATGTAGAACTTGCGCTTCATCTGGATTTTTTAAATGCGCCTCTGAATATGTGGTTAATGTAGCTATGTGTTACTCATGTAAATCATTTTATGTTAGAAAAACTTAAGGAAACTCAGAAATAAAATAGAGGAACACGCAGATGCAATTAAAATAATAATGATTTAAATTAATTATATAAGCACAGTGAAAATGTTTGAATTTTGAAAAAGTTTTCCTTTTATCTCTTAGATTATATAATGGAAAATCAAATAAGAGCTGATAAAGAAAGTCAAAGAGGAGCTAAAGAGAATGAACAGCAGGTAACATTGAATGCTTGTTTAATTGGGGGACTTAAAGCTGGTATAAATATCAAATATGTTATGAAGAATTTTTAAATATTTTAAATTATTTTTATATTTTTGGAGAAGAGATTAACTTTAAATGCAAAATTAAATTATAAATGTGTTAGTGAGTTTGCACATTAGTGTTCAACAATGCAATAATCGAATGCTACAAAGTTGTCTGTTTGCATGTTTTACAATTAAATCTTTGAAAGTGGCAAAAGATAGATGTGCTTACTGCAAGGGTTATTTGTTGAAATAACTGTTGCCTTCATTTTCCTGATTTTATTTTTTATTTATTTATTTTATTTTACATTTGTTAACCGGGAGAGTCCATCTGGACATGTGTCCTTTTTCAGTGGAGGCCCGGGGAGAAAAGCTCTGATATTAAACAGTACAATAAATTTAGTTAACACATAATAAAAGACATTAAGCTGCTACATATTCTCATGTTTCAATACATTTTCTAACACAGAGCAGGTAGCTATAATAGGACTATTTACAACAGTAATGGTTGATAGAGTGGACAAAAACCATAGGAATTCTAGCAATCGACAATTAATACCTTCTGAGGGGTTATACTTAACTTCAGTAAGTAGAGTTTTCAAACAAAGATATGTCAGTGTGATTGAGGATTGGTAGTAGACAGAAAATAAGTTTGATATAAGAATCAGTGTGGTGTCTGAGAGGGCACAAAGTTTGAGGAATGATGTAATATAGGTGGTTTGGAGGGAGTTTAGTAGGAATAACCTAGACTGTGGCAGGAGCAGAGCCAGGAGTTTGTAAGGTGGGTTTTTAGGAGTACTTTAAACTGTTTTGATGTTGAAGTATTTATGAGCGGGTTGGGTAGAGAATTTCAGAGTTTGGAGATATAGCTGTGAAGAGGGATTCACCTGCTTTGTTTTTTTTACTTTGGTGACTTGGAGGAGTAATTTGTTGTTTAAGCTAAGTGATCTATATGCAAAGTATGGTTGGATAATGTCCTTAAGGGCTGTTTTTTTTTTCTGGATGGTGGAGGATCTTGTGGGCTATGGTTAGTTGATTAAAGTGAAGTAAGAGAGGGAGTTCTAGCCAGTTAGGTTGTTTGAGAGATGGACAGTGATGGGATTTATAGGAAGCATTAGTGGCAAATTTGGAGATTTTGTTATAGCAGGTATCAAGTTTGGTGAGTTTGGTTTTACAGAGGTTTGTAAGGATAGGGGATGCGTATAAGAGTGTTGATATCAGGTGTGTTCTAGCAATTGTTATTTTTGTATTGTTAGTTAGAAATTGTTTATTTCTAAAGACCAGGTTTCTTGTGAACTTTATTAATGGAGTGATCTGTGTGGAGGTCAAATTTCAGGTTATTGTCAATAATGACACCTAGAAGTTTGGTATGGGGGGTAGGAGTGATGTAGGTTTTGTTGTTAGAGAAGATATGACAGGTTGTGGAAGGGGAAGGATTTCTGGTGGGGTAGAACAGCAGAAGTTTAATTTTATTGGGATTTAATATAAGTTGGGAGTTTGTTAACCAAGTTTCGACAGATAGGAAAATGTCTTGGGTGATAGATTGCAGGTCATCAAGGGAGGAAGCAGACCAGATCAGAGTGGAGTCATCAGCATATTGAATAATTTTAGCTTGGGGTGTGGCAAAGTGGAGGTGATTAAGTAAATAGTGAGAAAAGTAAGTGTCCAAGGATGGAGCCTTGGGGTACCCCCTAAGGTAACTGGTAGAAGGGGTGAGAGGGACTCTTGCCAAAGGACGGTTTGATGACAATCTGTTAAGTAGCTTTGGAACCATCCTATAGCTGTGTTGCTGAGGTTGTGGGAGGAGAGGACGTTTATGAGTTTGGGATGATTGGCCATGTCAAAAGCTTTTGACAGGTCCAGGAATACAACTGATATGAATTGGGAGTTGTTTCTGAGCTGGTTAATTGTTTTTGTGAAGAATAGAAGGGCAGCTGTTGTGCTATGGGCATGTCGAAAGCCATGCTGAGTATAGGATAGGAGGTTGTGTGATAATAGATATTCCATGATTTGTGAGTGTACAACTCTTTCAAGGATTTTAGACGGGGGGGGTGGCAATAGGTCAGTACTTAGTTCACAGGAGCTACCTCCTTTGCGCAGGGGTAAGATGTGTGATATTTTCCAAATGGTGTGAACATATTCTTCTGTGATGGATCTATTTATGAGTATGGCTATTGGGTAGGAGATGGCTTCTGATTATTGTTTTAGATAATCTGCAGGGAGGTTATCAGCAGCTAAAGTGATTGGTTTTAGTTCCCTTAGTAGTTTTTTGATATGGTGGGTTGTGACTGGTTTTATTATGAAGGGGTTATTGCTGTGTTGTGGTTGGGTATTGGGATGTTTTTGGGGGGTAAGGTGTAGTGTTATTCAGACTGTTTGCTAGTGATTGAATTTATTCTGTAAAGTAGTTGTTGAACTGGGTGGCCATGTTATCATAGTTGTTGGCTGTTTTTGGTGTAGGGGTGGTATGTTTACCTGGTTGTAATAGGTTGTTTACAGCTGCCCAGAATATTTGTGGGTTATTCTGATATTTGATTTGGATATTGTGGTAGCAGTTGGATTGGTCAGTTTTTGATTAACTTCTTTACTTTGTTTCTAAGTTCTAGGAAAAGTTGTTTGTTGGTGCTGGTTCTGTTCTTATGGAACTGTAACCAGGCCTTGTCTAGGTCTTTGAGTACTGCTCTACTTTCTTTAGTTAAGCAGGGAGCATAATTTGATTTTACTCTGATATTTCTAGTTGTGGCGTGGGTATAAAGAATGTTGAGAAAGGTCTCGAAGGAGAGTACTGCCTCATCTAATGGTAGTTGCCTGAGATGTTCCCAAGAACAGTTTTTAAGATCAGTGGTAAACTTATCAGGATTGAATTGTTTTTTGCTTCTAACTGTGTGGAAGGAAGTTGGATGTGGTACTTGATTTCACTCTCTTAAGAGAAATGTTGGGCAGTGGTCACTTAGGTTCTCAGGAAAGCAGCCTGAATGGATTGAAAGGGGGGGAAATAACTAGTATTCAGTCTAGTACCTGTCTAGTATGGATTCACGTTTAGAGGCTTTATCAGTCCTGGTTGGGGCTGAGATGATTTGGGTAAAGCCGTATAAGTTAATGTGCATAGTGGGAGTTGTGGAGGAACATAGAAGCCAGTCTATATTTTAGTCACCCATTAAGATGGTCTCTTGAGGGAGGGATATGATACACCATTGTAATAGGTTTCCAGAGTGAGAATGTTGTTACCTGGTGGGATGTACCCACCTACTATATTAAGGTGCTTGTTAGGGTCGATGGCTAATCTGGCTACAATTAGCTCAGTATTTGTGAGGTCTGCGGGGGGGGACTTGTAGTAGTTCAACTGATAGGTGGTCTTTGTATAGGATAGCTACACCACCTCCTTTTTTGTCTATTCTATCTTTTCTTAGGATACTGTAACCTGGGGTACTGATTTAATTATTGCTGATGTTAGGTTACAGCCATGTTTCAGTTAAAGTAACTACATCTGGGGAGTAGTAGGATAGTAGAGCATGTAAATTGTGGGTTTTGTTATCTATGCTACGTACATTAATGTTGAGAAGGAGGAGAGATGATTTTTTCCTATGGCGAATTAGAGTAAGGCTAGTTTTACTAATGCTTTTTAAATAATTTTTTATTTATTGCTTTTTAAAACAGCTTGTTATCCCATTTTTTCTCTGTGTTGAACTACCCATAAGCAATCACGTTTTGAATACTGCTGCATGTCTACATATGAAGTATTCCAAACTTTCTCAATCACAAGAATCAGATAATTTAAGGTAATCATTGCTTTTAATTCTTCCTATTTATTGGCCACACATCTATCATAAGAAATACATACAATCATAGTTTGCTTTTATAATATGTTGTAAAATCTCTATAAAAAAAAAAAACTCTTTACAACTTCCTGCAATTTGCTTCTAACATAAACATATCCATGATGGTTAAAGTAGGGGCCATCTCTAGAGTACAGATGCTTGTCAAAATGAGGTCTTTCCAAAATGTGACTGTTAGTATAATACACAAAAGCTAATTGTCTCAACATGGTATTAAACACTGATGCTTCGTTGAGTATATAATCATGCCAATGGAAGAATGTCACTTAAGGTTACTGGAATTTTTGTGGATTATAAAAATTCCAAAAATATCAAGCTCATAGTTCTGATATAATTTAAAGCAATTGGTGTTAGGTCTTTGTTACTTGCATGTAAAACTAAATGTTTATATTTTGACATACTTTCAAACAGAAATCTAAACAGGTCAAGTGTGTGTGTGTCAATCAGCTTTAGTCCTGGAAGTGATTATACAGTTATCCTTCCTTTGTGCAAGTCAGATAAACTTCTTTCAGTTGGTATTAAAATGGAGTCTCCAGCTAGTTTGTCAGTCTTTTTTTTTTTTTTTAAACACATTTATTGAATTATCGCTTATGACACAGGCAAATTTACATTTATATAAAAGTAAGTAAACTGTATTAACAAGTTCACATTAACAAAAATTATACTGCATATATATTGCTACATATCATATAACCTAAACAACATTAAATTATTCAATTCCTGCCTTTTTTTTTTTTTTTAACAAAAAACATCTTTATTAAACCAACACTTATGACATAAGCAATCATACATTTATCAAACCACAAAGACACAATCCTAGTTTCAAGCATTTTATATCACAAACCATAGTGACACACTCCCATTTGCAAATATTATACATCACTTATATTACATCCAAAAGTTCCTACCATTTTTGGAGTGCCAAAAACTCATAAAAATCTTTCAAAATTTCTTGACTGGAAACTTAAGCAGCTATGGGGCAAGAAACAACATCTTTTGAAAGATTCATGGGAATTCTTGGTCACTGATGACTTGTTTAGACCAGATCTACTGTTTGTCACCATAGATGTGGTGGATCTTTCTCAGTCACCTTCCTCAATAGGCTTGGCATGGATCGAAGAGGTCCTTTGGACATGTGTGGCGTTACCAACAATGGCGTAGTGATGGTTATGCATCTATTGGAGATGGTACTGAAGTATAACATATTTTGATGGCGAATACTTCCAACAGACCAGATATGGTCCTTTCTGTATGGGAAAGTAAATTTGTTTTAGATTGTGAATATTCAAAGTATTGGATTCACTACACCCGATTTCTTGATGACATTTGTATCTTTTGGACTGGATCAAAAGAATTTGTTCATTATCTTCATTCTACTACTGACTTCCTAAAATTCACGTATCAAATTTCACAACATGACGTCAATTATTTAGATGTAACAGTATATAAACATGTTAACAATTTTGGATCTAAGGTATATAGAAAACCATCCTTTGCAAACAGTTATCTTCACTATTCTAGTTCCCACCCAAAGTTTCATAAAAAGTCAATAGTCAAGGGACAGTTTGTTAGGGTATCGAAGATAAAATTTTCAACATTGAATGTGAAAAACTGTGTTCGATGTTTTTAGAAAGAGGATACCCTTTACCGCTAATAAAATCAGTTAGAGAAGAGGTCAGCCTGGCTAGAAAATCTAGATTTTTTCCGATCTTGGGAAAGGGGACGGTTGATATATCTGTACAAAACATGCCATTTACTACTTATCCTTCAAACTCCCATTTGACTTTTGTTACTGCCTTTAGTCAAGATGCTGGGCATATTAGGTACATTATTGAGAAAGAAATGGAGTTTTTTCAGGATCTTACAGACTTGAAAAACCTTAAGGATATGACTTGCAACACAGTTTACAAAAGAGGATATAAAAAATCTTTTGGAACAAAATTCATATTCAAGTAACCATAATTCTATGAGAAAGGGCACTGCAAACAGTGCAAGCATGTCATCAATCAGGAACATCTTTATCTGGAAAGTAGGGATAGAAAGATCTATTCACAAAAGTATTACAACTGTAACTCGGCAGGATGTCTGTAGGTCTTGTCCGGCATTTTATGTCATATATGAACACCTATATGATATCCAGAGGCAGATAAATACTAATGCACTTTATAAGCATACTTTAGTGTGTCAGTCTGCCTTTTTCATGTTTTATGTCTTGGAATCTGTGGAAAAAGGCTCTGGAAACTGGCAGGCCAAATTGGCACACAGGGAGACACGCTGGCAAATCCTACTTGTTTGAATAAAGCACCTGGTCTAAATGACCTTATTTCAATCATGCCTTATCTGAAGCTTAGAGCAGAAATACTGTGACTTTTATAAGGTAGTTCTAAATGTATTTTTAAGTTATCTAACAAATTAATACAATCAAGAATGGTATTTACTCATATATCATATTACAATACAAAATAAAATAAACAAACAAATGGTTTAACATGATTCATTTAACATTATGGTGATCAAACAAACTAATTAATAAATGTTTATATATTTTATTTTGTAGAAAAGTTTTTAAATTGTATAAATTTTATAATGTAATATTCAGTGTATATACTAAGCATCTAGGTATTGTTTTAAGGAAATCTTTTATGTTGTGAAATATGTTTTTCTATAATTGTATTGATATTATTCATGAAATATATATTTTTCTTTAAGACTTAACAAGGAATCAATTAACATATTAATTGACTAAATCAATTTACTCAATGTTATATAAGAACTAGGATATGCAATGTTTCTGTGATTGTATTCTGAAGAAGTTGCATGGGCAACGAAAACGTGATTTTACTTGTGAGACGTTAAATAAACTGTTCTTTTGTGCTTCCTACTGCTTTTGGATTATCGTTGTGCCTTATAGTATTTTGGCGTACCTCTTGTGGTTGTTTCCCACTTGTTCTACTTCGCTTTAGTGATCACTTATAATCTACCCAATAATTTTCAGTCAAACATTACATAACTCATTTAATTCCTGCCTTTTAAACCTTGTTTCTCCCCTGTATGTATTGTTGCCACAGTTCCCATTTTTCTTCTTGTGCAGTTTGCTTCTAGCCTCTTCTAAAGATCTCAATTCCAGTTTTATCTGTGTTACTATATTCACTACTAGTATAGCTGGTTTAGAGGCGGCTACTGTGGTGCAGAGGTTAGTTTTGTCACCTCATAGCAAGAGGTTCTCTGGTTTGATCCTTGGCTGGGGTGCCTTCTGTGTTGAGTCTGCATGTCCTCCCTGTGGTCACATGGGTTTCCTCCCACATCCCAAAGACATGCTGTAGGTGGATTGGAGACACTAAATTGGCCCTAGGCATGAGTACTTGTATGTGTGTGCCTTCTGTGGAAGGTTGGACGCCAGGCTGGCAACTTGACACTGTAAAACTCCACTGCCAATCATGAGCAGACAGGTGATCTGCTGTGGTGACCCCTAACCAGGAAAAGCCGAAAGAAGAAGTACAGTTGGGTTAGATTTTGATTTACATTTTCTAGTAATTGCTTTTTTGACACTCACCATTAATAGATACAGCAAGACCTTACCATGACTAGGCAATTTCAATTCTGTATCATAGCTCATAAAAATCATTCCCCTCATCAGACCAATCTGACCACCTAGCATCTTCAACAGTGCTTCCAGCAGGGAATCCTTAAAGTTTGCCAATTCACCACACTCCTAGAAAATATGCCAAAAGTTACCTGTTTCTGTCCTGTCACACCTCCAACATTTGCTGTCAACATGAGGAAAACTTCTCTGGAGTCTACTTGGGGTATAAAAAATATCTGTGCAAACATTTCCAAGCAAAAATCCTAAATCCTCTAGATTTTGATGCATATTTGTGCTACATACAGCCTCCCATTGCTTCTTTGTGAATTGCTTATCCAATCTTTTACAATCCTTTCTAACCTCCTATGATTGATGCTCATAGTTATCATGCAATATTTTATATGGTCTACTAAGTATTCCTATTTTAATGACAGCTTCTGTTCTAGATTCCACTGAAAACTCTGCCAGTGCTTGTCTTTCATTTAGGACCCCCCCCCCATGTCTTTCTCTTTGCCTATACGCTGATATCAATCCCTGATAGGGAAAGCAATCTCTAACCTGCAGTCCAAATAAGTTCTCGGTGTCTTCCCACTCTAGTTATTTGCTCCTAAAACCTTGGTTCCTTTGCCAGTTTTCTGCAATAAATTCCAGCCCCCTCTTGCCTGCTGTCTCCCAGCTGCAGTCATCCCTATCAGCAGAACCTCCTTGCTCCATTCCCATTTTGGCTTAGTTGATAGGACACTTTCTGCTACTTTACAGATATAATATTCTGCATGACTATTGTTATTCTCATTAAATGCCTGCATCCAAAATCCCAGTCTCTTGGTTCTTGAGCTTTTCCCCATTTAAGCTGTTCTTTCAATAACATTGAGTTTATCAGAATTGTATTCACATTGAAAATCATCATATGGGATTACTGTCAAACTCAATGAAGGTGGCTGGATAAGCCCCACTCAATGTTCTCCTCTAATATTTTATTTTGCTCATTAGTATCATGTGACTGATCAAATAGACTCAAAAGATCTACAACATTTTTGAGACATGACAGTTGTGCTGGTAATTCAATATAATTCTTGTCAATATAGGTTCATAGGTTTATACTAGGCTATCTGCCCTAAGGCATTTATAAGCCTAGTCCAAAGTTTAAATACTGTGCCCATTAGTTTGTTGCGCCTCTGTCCAGCAGTGACACAGAGATGATTCCCGGGATAAACCTACGATCTCCCATCCACCGGTCAAGATTTCTCTTGAACAGAGCCAGCGAGGTGCTCTGCCTCACATGGACCGGGATTTTATTCCACAGCATAGGGAGTCTCTGGGTGACAAATCTATCCCTCCAGCATGTCCTATTTATATCCGTGCTAAGGTTTAAGTCACTTGCTCTAGTGGATCTGGTAGATTTGGATTTTCTGAGGTGGAGCATGTCCATTAATTCCTGGTTGGACATGGCCTTGTATGTCAGGCACAGGTCACCTCTGAGCAGGCGGTATGCGACTGAATAGAGCTGGAGTTTCTTCAGTCTGGCAGCATATGACAGATTTTGGAGTCCCTTTACCCTTTTGGTGAGGAACTTTTGGGGTCTCTCCAATTGCTGCAGGTGTCGGATGAGATACATCCCGAATGGGGCATTGTACTCGATCATTGGTCTGATAAGTGAAGAGTACAGGGGAACAATGACCTCACTTGATCTGGATGTGAATCCCTTCATGATCAGGTGGGCAATGTAGAAGGTCTTTCTAACCACTTTAGCAATGTGAGTGTCAAAAGAAAGGCCACTGTCAACCTGGGTCCCCAGGTCCCTGATAACCTCTTCTGTGCTTAATGGATTGCCACCTATATGGTAGCTTGGGGTTACCTTGTTTTTCCTGAAGGGTATGACTATACATTTTTTGGCATTTAACTTCAGGCCATGGCTCTGGCACCAGTTATCAGTTTCTGTGAGACGCCTCTGAAGGATATCTGTGTCCGATGTACTTTCTACTATGGCCCAGTTTGCAGTCATCTGCAAACTTTGTCAGCCATAGTCCTCCTATGTTTGCCTGTACTTCTGAGAAGTAGATGCTGAACAACAGGGGCCAAGGACTCAGCCCTGTGGGACACCACTTGTGACCGGCTTGGAGTCTGACATGGCGCCAGTAACTCTAACCCTGTGGGTTCTGTCCTTTAGCCAGTTTGCAACCCATCTTGTGACATATGGGTTTACATTTAAGCTGGTAAGTTTCTCTATAATACCCGAGTGGGGTATTGTGTCAAAAGCTTTGCAAGGTCAAGGTAGGCTGTATGGACTGCCTTTCCCTCATCAATGGCCTTGGTGACTGTTTCGAAGAAGTCGACCAAGTTCAAAAGGCATGATCTGCCCTTGACAAAGCCAAACTGGGTCGGGTCCATTGTCTGCAAGTCCCCTATGTCTTTGTTTATGAGTTCCATTATGATCCTCTCCATAGCTTTGCAGACCAGGCTTGTTAAGCTTATGGGGCGGTAATTACCAGGGTCCGTAGAGGCACCACCTTTGTGGAGTGGGACCACAGTTGCCGTACGCCACTCCGTGGGCACATAACCTGTGGTAAGGCTAAGATTAAACAGCTGCCTTATATGTGGGTTTAGTTGCTCGTTGAGTTCGTGTAGCACACAGCCGGGGACGCCATCCGGTCCCATTGATGCTGTGTTTTTAGCTTTAGAGAGAGCAGCTTTCACCTGCGCATTTGAGATGTCTGGGAGGCTACACTCCGCTGGGATAGTTATCTCTCCTTTGGGGGGGGGGGTGAAGTTTGCACTGAACCTGTCTGCCAGTATGTTGGCAATGTCTGTGGGTTCAGTGATTTTTGTATCATTTTGGACTAATTCTGCACATATCTGGGAGTTTCCACCCAGGTTTCTAACATAGCTGAAGAAGGCCTTATGATTGTCTTTTGAATCTATTGCAATTTTTCTCTCAAAGTTGGCCTTGGATGATTTTATGAGTGCTCGTATTTTTTTACTAATAATGATCAAGGGTGTCTTCTCTTTTATGGATTTTGCTCTATCATGTAACAGCTTTCTCCTCTTATTGTAAAGTTTGTTTATGGCTGGGGTCCACCAGACTGGACGTTTGCCCTTGGTGGAAAGAGTCTTGGTTTTATTAGAGATTGCCTGATCCATGCAGTCCTGGAGGTGTTCGTAGAAGGCATTTGTAAGGGCTTCCGCAGCTTGGATTGTGGTTTCTACTGGCTCGGGGGCCTTGAAGGATACCACACCAGTCTTGAGTAGTGTTAAGTTTGCTTTAGAGAAGTTCTTCACTGTGGTCTTTTTTGTTTGGGGTGGGGGCAGGATGTGGATTTCCAGTGAGATAAGTTTGTGATCTGATCTCACCAATGAGGGATATACTGCCGGTGTGGAGCATTTTGTCTCCATGTTTGTGATGATGAGATCTAGTATATTTTCTCCTCTTGTGGGAACGGTGACTAGTTGTTCCATGGCATTTGAATTTATGAACTCCAGGAACCTTTGAGCTAGAAAGTTGAGGCTTGAGTAATGTTCCCAGTCTATATTTGGGTAGTTGAAGTCGCCCAATATAATGGTGTTTGGAGATACATTTATACCCTCCAGTGTCTTCAGGAAGGCTGTGTGGGGTTCCTGAGTTTGAGAGGGTGGCCTGTAGCATGCTACAAATTGCAGAGCAGTTTTGCCTATGGTTAATTGCACCTGGATGGTTTCCGATGCTTCGTGCATTGCCACCAACCTGGAGGTGTGGGTATCTTTGATGAATATGGATACACCCCCTCCTTTTGTGGCGTGGTCCGGGTTTTGGGGCCGGAACGCATGATATGAGGTAAAACCTGATAGTGCCGGGGTGCTCTCAGGAGCCTTGAACCAGGTACCTTAGGAGGTAGGAGGGAGGAGAATAGGCACCTTAGGAGATGAAAATACTACACTATTGTGCAAATGTGTCTTATTTTGCTGCAGTGCTTAATGGCATTCTCTTAAAACATCATGAGTTTTTCCTTTATGTATAATGACTTCAAGGTACAAAACACAAGGAGTAGGGCTATTGTTCAAGGTACAAAACTGGAGGAAAAGGATTATTTTCTATAACCTTGATGCAACTCTGGGTATAATCAGAAATAAAATTATTTAACTTGCTGTTAAAGATCATTAAATTAGTCATAGTCACAGTATTTTGTTTTTGTAATGCACTTGGTGTTCTTTTTTCATTCAACTTTCTTTGGAGTTAATGTGCTTGAAAATCTTAACGCTGTAGAGGTCCACATACTTTGCCTGGTCAGAGCACCTCGTAAGCAAAGTATGAATATGTGTGATTCTACAACACTAATATGTATGATTTTGCATTGCAGTTAAAGCTAGTTATAGTTAAAAAAGTTAATAATACAGCAGTTAGCCTTATAAAAAGAATTGTATTAGGATCACTGCATATTTATTAAAACCATGCCTGTACTGAATTTCACAATATAGACAGAAAGAAAATGATTACAGAATATGCTGAGGCCAGTTTTACGAGATAAGGGGAACTTGGCATGGAAAAGTAATGGACTTAAATGTATATCTGAAGATATATTCCTTTGCAGTAGCTCTGTGTGCATGTGTGTAAGGGAGAGAGAAAAAGAAACTGTGATTTATGTAACAGTCTGGCAGTAAAAGTTTTTGTTCTACCAGCCTGACTTGTGACACAATGCATCATAGCTGTGATCTCAGAAAGATTCAGCAGATATAAAAGTAAAAAAAATATCAGGAATCTATTATATGAGCAAACCCTCAATTCAGAAGTATAGGAACATCTGTGCCTGACCAAATCTATTTGATGAACCATATTGATATGACATACAGATGCTTTGCTTCTGACAGAGAGCTCCTACCAGCCCAGAGACTGCGTATGTGTTTTTCATAAGAGTAGCAGAACTAAAAAAAAACTACTATACCTATGTTAGCCTGTAGACACTTTAGAATAAATTTATGTCAAGTTGCTTCTGTTGATGTCTTACATTTCCTTCTCCAGCTGTCTTATCTGTGTTGTAATTAGCTTGCCTCAGACTGAAGTAAGGCAAGCAGAACACTTCTTGGTGATGTGGATAGGCTTCTTAAGCAGCACAGTAAAGCATAGGCAGAATGAAATAATCACCATTATTTATATTTGGCAGGATGAAAGAGGCAGCTGAGAAACAAGAGAGACACAAAGAAATTGTTTGCAGATAAATTCCCTGATTGGGCCAGTAATGGTCTGTGGACTGCAATAGGAAAGGCTTTAATTATCCTCATCTACTTTATAGCAGTCAAACTTTAGCAAATATAAAAATACAGATGACGTACCAATAATTTTAGTAGATTTAAAGCTAGACCAACAAGGAAAAATATCAAGCAAAAGACTGGAGCAGCTGGTTGTTTACTTTTATTATTATTAAGGTACCTAGATCATAAAATAGGGCTCACAAAGTTTTGGAGTTAGAAGAAAAATGTAAGAAACATGAACATAAACACCATTTAGACTGAGTTGCTTCAAAGAAAGAAAATAAACTGAAGCATAAAATAAATTAATATATTTACCGGAAGCATAGCTGGTTCAACCAGCACCCTACCCCTCAGCTCTTTAAAAGAAGAGCAAAACAAAAAAATAAAACACACTTCACTGTAATATGCAGATCACAATGACCAACTTATTCCAGTTTTATGTAAGCCCCTCCTCCAACTCTTCTATTCAAGTGCAATAAAAAATGATGTTAATCTCCTAGCACACCAACCAGGAACCAGGTGGCCAGATGAACAGCATGCACACCACACCACCCCCAATCATTTAGGTCCTATTTCTATGGCCTGCACCAACCATCAACATATTATATTAAATAATATCTTTTAAACTCTAGCAAACTGTTGCTAAAGTTTATAACCTGCTTACACAGACCACTATAATCCTCATGTTTTAGTTAAAAAAAATCTTTTTAAACTTTAACAGTTGCTACAGTTTATACCCTGCCTGGATGGAAGGCTACAGCATCCAGGTTTTAATTAAACAACTCTAGCAAGCAGTTGCTACAGTTTAGACCACACATGTAGTTCTACAGTGCTCAGGTTTGACTGCAAATATACTACAGGCTTTTATAAGACAATATAGCATTAGAGAAAGATTGGGATTGGCTGACTGCACCCCCAACACTTTGCACCTGAGGCAGTTGGCCCTCTTGCCCTGCCTTAGCTATGCTACTATTTACCAACAAGAGTAATTCAGCAGCACATAGAGCAGTATGGGAGGAGAGAAGCAAAACTTCCCTCCAGAGTTAGACTGCAAGAATTATTATTTAACCAAGAGATCAATCCAGCCATCTACGAGGATGACTGCCCACCATCAAAAGATGGCAAAAATGAGAAGTATAATTTTTAGGACCTACACTAGTAAGAGCATGTTCTGCAGTAGGAAGAAAATGTGTTAGTAAGGAGAGAGCAGTCAGTCAGAGAAATGCACAGAAATGACATCAAATAACTGAGTTACTTAATTTTATTCAGACACATTTATATACATGTAAAAGCCAGGAGAGAGACTTCTTTCAAGTCTGGGAAACAGCAGCAAATACAGCACATGGACGCAGAACAGGTGCTCCTGTCCAGAGTATCACCTAAATTAAAAACAGGTTCTTATTGCATTAGACCCACACGGCAGTTCAAAGACTTCTAGGCTAGCAGCTGTTATTCACTTATAGACCGATGCCACTGCAATGTTTTAATAAACAAATCTTCAACGAGAACAGAAGAGGCTACTCAGTAGTTGAGAGAGAAAGAAAGGTAACAATTAGCTGTTTTCTGTTTTAAACATTGATCAGGGTGGTGTGCTGTGAGGCCCCTGATTCACAAGTAAAGACAAGTCCTATAAGAAGTAGGTTAATAAAGAATGCACAGGTATGATGGAAGGGCCAATTAATGACAGCTACAGAAGGCAGTACTGGACAGGAAGCAAGGGATATGTTTCAGAAATTAATTTAATAGGGAAAGGTAATAGAAGAAATGTAGCAAAGAAAGGCTCAGAGGGCAGATGCAAACAAGCACCATGGGGGAAAAGTAACCAGAAAACAAATTATTGTTGATATTTTGAAATGAAGAGCAGCAGCAGAAGACATTGATGGGATATGCACAGAGTAAATGTGGAAGAAATGGAATAAAACAGCTGAAAGAGGAGGGGGGAAGGAAAGTGAAGGAAAAAAACTTAAAACAGCTCCTGTTCATGTAGCAGCAAGAGTCCACGAGAGCAATTACAATGCCCTTTTTTATTTACTGGCATAATAAATTACAGCATGTTATGGCGTTAGGAGATACAGAAGCTGAAATTACATTTTTGCAGGAAATTCCAAAGGTTTCAGTGGGCAGACCATAGAGACTGATGGGTATGGATTTGCAAAAACTACTGGGATAAAAAGGTAAAAATATCTTATGGGGATGGAGTATTTATGTGCATTACAGCTGTAATAGCCTTCATACCAAAGCAGATTTTAGGCATATATCTTCTGCCAGGAAAAGAAAAGTAGAAACTATAGCAGGACCTTCAAATCTGGAGTGCAACATTTCTCTGTCAATACAGTCAAAGCTGTCATTTATGGTGAAACTAATAAGAAAAGTTATATATTCTGCCTAAGATTTTCACGAACATTAAACACTATTGAACATCCAGTGTATGTGCTGAGATATCAGAAACAGATTGACACTTGTTTCAAGTCATCATAATTGTACAGCCTGTTATTCCAATTAGCAGTCCTATGTGGTCAATGACATCTGATGGATCACTGATGATGACCAGAGACTGCAAAGGACTGAATTTTGTTGCACCACCACTGGCAGACACTGTTCCTGATACTGTGGAAAACTGTTCTTCAGTTGCCGAACCACAGTATGCAGGTTCAGACTTAACCAATGCGTTCATTTTAATTCCAATAGTAGATGAAAGCAAAGTTCAGTTTGGAATGGTACACACTACATCTTTTGAATGTTACCACAAAGATATGTACACAACCCCATTTTTATGGACTTGTAGTAATAGACTTGGCTAAACAGCAACTTAAAAAAAGAAGTGAGTGCATTCCATGTTAATAATACCATCATTACAGGAGAGTAATATGTTGGGAAAGTTGCACTGCAGACTGTAATACGTCTTCATAATCATGGGTGTGTGTGACTGAAAATAAAATGCAACAAGGAACTTTATTTGTTCAACTCCATATCAGTCTAAGAAATTCCACAAAAGTGCCAGCTGCAGTAAGAGAAAGCATCACGAAAATCTGTTATACCAGAAGTAAAGCAACAGGCACAAGTTTTTACAGAAGTGATGGTACTCTGTAGAGGATTCCTTCCCCAACCTGGACTGGTTTTGTACCATATCCCCACGTATTCCAGGAGAAGGCTAATTTTACATGGGTCCAAAGCAGCAAACAGCATTTATAAATTATTACAAGTGTCTACACCACAATGAGATTAAACAACACTGACTCTATGAACTTAGAATGAAAACCTCACATCCCACCCAGAGATTTAGTTTTTCCATAAAAGGCTATAAGTTTTCATATTTATGTGTAGGAAGAGGCATTTTTTTCCAAATTCTTGTAATAGTTTTAGAGATGTATTTATTTCAGTTTTAAACATCAGTCATTACTAAATTCTTGGACTGATGGAATGTGTTTAGCAAAGCACCTCTTCACTGATTTCCAGTGTTGTTTTTTTTTTTAAGTTGGCCTCCTGTATAAATACAAAGCATTACTACATTCAAATAAAGGTCTCAGATACATGGTATAAAGTTATCATATTCCTTTCATCCATTAATGAAATGGGATGACTGTTTCTTAGAAACAAACTAACATATGAGAAGCATGTAACCATTATTTGTAATTGTGATCCGTAGATCTCTGCACTCCTTTTACCTTTTAAAGAATTGATTCATTTAGGGATAGTGGAATGCTCATTGAGTAGGGCGGCCACGGTGGTGCAGTGGTTAGCATTGCCGCCTCACAGCAAGAGGTTCTCATCCCAAAGACATGCTGCAGGTGGATTGGACACTCGGACAGGTGATCCGCTGTGGCGACCCCTAACCGGGATAAAGCCGAAAGAAGAAGAAGAAGAAGAGGAATGCTCGTTGAGTGCTTTCCAAAAAGTATTAAACAATATTTGCATATAATACAACTGAAACCTACAATTTTTGCTCGGTTTGAAATATCTTGTAAGCAGTTGTTTATTTACACCAAAGTCACTCCTTGATATAACTATACTCCAGCATATTTGTTGACCGGCATGATTTACAGGTTGGAGTTGTGGCAAAAACTAAGCTAAATGGAAATAGTTGCAAAACTGATTGATGAACCACTGGCATGAATGCCTTGTATAGTGACACACTGGGTATGCTGAGTAAAGCCAGCTGTATCGATCTGATCAAGTACGGATTAAAGAGATAAGCAGTTAAGGCCCAGAGTATTGAATGATGGTATAGTGTGTCAAACACTTTGGCAAAATGTGAAAAAATAACTTCTGCTGATAGTCCCATATTTAGAGCTATAATGATATGGTCATAAAATGTGGCTATATTTGTGAAATTTTATGAAAAGTATGTTGATCTATGTCATAGTGAAAATATTTTTTCTGGGTCATGTAAGTGATAGATATTATATAACATTAAATATTTTTCCCCAAAGCAATTATGAAAGTATGTTGTTATTAATACCAGGTTTTGAAATAATGCTTGTTCTTATATCTTAAATACAAGGTTGGAAATAAACACCTCTCTAAAAAGCAGAAACTACAAGGCTGAACAGCAGAAGTTAAAAATAGACAAGTGTTTAAGCAGGCATGAAATGCAGAGTTACGAACAGACAATGTACAAACAGCCAAGTGTCAGACACCTGCAAAAATAATTTCTGATGAAATATGCTTAGTTAGCTTTACGGTAAATATGTTTTTCTCTAGTTAGATTTATTGTGGGCTAAACATAACTGCAAATGGCATCCTGTTATAATATTTGGAACATACAAAGAAGTAAGTTGTTCATAAAAGGAATAACGGAGACTTTCTGTAAAATCTTCAAATATGAAATGAACAAAATAACCATAGGAGGACATGTCACAGAATTCAGTCATGTAAACCACAAGGACATTGAAAAACAACATCTGCTGCCTTGAAAAGTGTATATAAACTGGACATTGTTTTCTCTTCTACAGAGATGTATTGATCGAGTGTGCATCAATCCTGTTTGTTCAGAGGCAAAGATTTTTATTCTAGCTATGTTATACAGTAATAGAATTGAAATAACTCTAACAGTCTTAACTGCTTGGCAAGATTTTGTACTGATACAATAAATAACTGATACAGTAGAGCTTTGTCAGCCTGGTCACTTCTGCCATTATAGAATTTAACGGTAAGAGTCAAATCAAACATGTTTTAAAGAATTTACCTATTTATGATAAAGGTTTATGGGTCTACATTTTTTTTTATTTTGAAGTTTTTTTGCACTTTCTTAATATGGGTGTGATAGCAGACTCTCTCTCCATGAATTGGGGGCAACTTCAACTAACGGTCCATTAAACATTATGTATAGTACTGAACATGGGAGTTCTTGAAGTCTAGAAATTAAGATAGCAGGAATATTATTTGGTCTTGGACTGTACTGTTGCAACTTTTTTGATGATTTTCTCATGAGAACATTAGAAATGGATGGACAAACTTTTTTTGGTATAACTGCTACTTATATTTTTTTTGTGGAAACTGTTTCTAGGCTGAATAAACAAGTTATTTGTTAAAAATGGCTCCAATGCATTTTGGCTCAATAACTTATCTCCTTGCTAATTATGGAGTCAACTGAATTTTTTCCCCTCCTGTGTATTGTTACCCAGTTTTATCTCATACTTTACTCTTACCAAATCTTTTTAGATCTTTACAAATTTTATTAAATTGAGATTTGTTTCTAAGTGTTGGAGTATTTCCTGTGTAACTTAAAAGCACGTTTTGTTTTTTGTTATAGTTTAGTGTGAAATTCCACCAATACAAAAGTCTGCTTTTTTATACCATTTCCAATACACTACCAACAGTTTTATCTAGAGACTCTAATTGTATGTTTTCTAATCTAAGGTATCTCAAATCAATGTCACTATAGTAGCCTCATCTATCTGACAGCAAATCTCTGATTTCACAGTAGTTAAATAAGCTCTTGGCCTGCTACTGACTTAACTTGCACCATAGTGACTTAAATGAAAGGAGTCTTTTGAGAACATGTGTTAGACCCACACAAATTCTTCCATGTCTGTATATTCTCAGTTGGAGTGAATTTGTTGTGCTGTACTAACCAGCTATTAAAGACATATCTTAGTAAATTTATAGTCATTCCACTCTCTGAATGTAAACTTTCATTAAAAGTGACCTCAACTTTACTTCCAGAATTTCTAATATAAGATTTTTTTGTGTGGTTAGGAACTGTATTTTAATGCCATTTTTCCACCGCAGATAAGGAATAACTTCTAGCTGTGAACACATTTAAGCAATGTAGTTAGGGATGGTGCAAAAGAAAGTTAGATAAAATAGTAACCTTAATTTATTAATGTTGCCCAACTTTCTGTATGTCAGCTTAAACATGGAGTCACTTCACTCAAGTATCTTTTTTCTTTGTATTCCAGTCTATAATAACAAACCAACTAACAGGATTTACAATGGTCTCAGACAGCTCCATTTTTGTCAGTCAAGCTTTGTCTATTTTATTAGACAGACACTCATCGATGTCAGCGTTACAAAACTTATTAATTTTTACATTGTCATCACTATCAACAGATAGGTTTAAATTTATTCCACTTAATGCCCTTTTCACTTTTTTTCTTACATTGTTGAACTACCTCCTCATTCTTGTTAGGAATACATTTTTCTTAGGCTTTTATAAGATTCCCTGTGCAGTATAGTGACCTCCATGTACGGATGTTTAGTAGGAACTGGAATTTTAAAACATATCCTTGTTTAAATGAAAAAAAGTGTTACTTTGCTTGCTGAACAGGATGAAAGCACTAAATAAATCTAATAAGTTTGTGTGTCTGCAGCTTTTTTTAGAGGTAGAGATTATTTATATTTCCTTTTACTACATTTCATTTTTGTAGATTATGTGAAGTGGGGGGGGCTTTCTCATATTTGTCTCCTTACGATTTCACTGAATTTTGTCTCCTTTCTGATTTCACTAATCATTTTCACTTCACTACTTTTTTGCATCAGTTGCATCTGTCTCTTCTTCTGAGGTAGTGGTCTGAATATTAGCATTTTTAGGAGACTCATTAGGTCATCTTCATTCTACAGATAAAACTATGACACAATTGTGTTGCTAGTCACAGTCTTCTTTGTCAATCATTTTACCTACCAATATTTTGTGTAACAGGTCTTGTTTAGCACAGTTAGTGTATATGGATTCATTTTTATCATGATCTGTATTAGTACATACTTCACATTAAGCGTATTATGCCAGACATTTGAGTTAATTACATCTTTCAGAGTGTAAGTTATTGAAAATGTCAGTGAGAATAGCCCCAGTTATAAGATGAGTGCATAGTTAAATTTAATTCACTTGGGTTAAAGTTGGAATACTATAAAACAATAGAAACTAATTAAAGTTATTATTATACAGAGTTACAGCAGCACTAATACAAAATGGACAGAATCATTTTCATAAAGACAAACAAATGTAGCCCATAAATGAATGCAAGCAGCATACTTTGGAGCAGTCATAAGCATTATACTGTATTATATTGATTACAGTTGTCTGAATGAATATAATTGCAGTAGCCTCCAATAATATTACAGGAACCTTAGTATAATATAAATAAAAACAAATTGCTAGAGTGACAACCCTTACAAGGTCTTAACTAATGTTAACACTGTTCTACAATAAACACTACATGATCACTATCCATAACAATTTTAAAACACAAGATAAGATGCTACCAACGGCTATAAATAATGAATTATGTTTTAATATTTAACTACTGATTCAGTAACAATATTGCAATATACTGTATAAAAGGTATTATACTAATGATCACCAGTGCACTGTATAAATACATTTCTAGTTCTTGTAGCTATAGTTAGCCAGAATAGTGATCTATAATATGCCCACATTATTACAAATGCAAATTAGCTATTTCAAGCAAATAGTATCATCTGGATAAACCAAATGCACCAGTTTTCATAGTTTAAAACTATAGTTTACTTTTCTAAAAAAAATCATAGTTCAATGTATTTTAAATAATAACATTATTGGAAAAATACTACTAAAAACTTACAGGTCTGATAATATAAACTCAATAGTAGTTGGCCTCAGTTCGCACAGGATCAAGAAGTCATACTGACATGAAAGCCAGTTCAACATAGGGTAGAATTTTGAAAAGAAGGGTACTCTATGGTTAGCAGGCATTCCTGTAAGTCTTCTTTTCTGACTAAATCACCAGGAGGAATTTAAACTGTAGAGAAACTGTGTTGCCCCTGTGTTGAAAAAAGATGAAGGCAGAGCAGAAAAATCAATTATAACACTGTGTTACCTAGGATTCTTTAAAAGGACAGGAGGAAAATTCAAAATAAATGTAAGACTCTGGAACAACATGCAGTACTGTTATTGAGTGCATGCTCAATATAGGGTGAAATTTAAATGAGAAGGCGCATGATGGTTGGCGGACATGTCTGTCAGTCTTTTCTTCCCACTAGATCACTGGGAAACAGTTAAAATGTATTGGAATTGTGTTCCCTACATCTGGAAAAAGATGGGAAAGAGCACAAAATGAATTTAAAACAATGCTCAAAAGGATATCAGGAAAACATAAAAATACTGGTAAAAACAACAGTCAGAAAATGAAGCACCTCAACTAAAACCAAAATTGAAGAGTCAGCAACAAAGAGGTAATCAACACTGTGCTGGAACTACAAACTTTAGTGAAAAAAATTAAGATAAAACACAGTGACCGCTTTCACATCCAATGTTGACGCTTCAGCAGACTTGACCATAGATATCTTAATTATCATTTATATATAGGAAACAGCCTCTCTCATCATTCAATTAATCAATTAAATGAAATGTGTAAAAATATTATGCACCATTTATATGAAATTATAAAATGTTATTTCCTTGCAATAAACAAATAAATAAAACAAAAGCTGAGCACTCTATATCTTGTTAAACATACAAAAATATAATATTTCTATTAATCAAAACTCGAACATAACTAAAATGTATTAACTAGTAAATGTTCATGTGATTAATTGAAATGACCAGTAGACCACACTAAACAAATTATAACCATTGACTGTCTACAACAAATATACGCTCCTACATGCATAAAAAATATATCTGTATAAAATAAATTATCTAGCAAAAATACAAAAATAAAATTAAAACTCCACAACCTGCATAGGGCATGAATTGATAAAAGATTTTCAACAAAGCTCAGGAATGGGTTCAGCACACCCTCAGCAACCATTTTAATTTGAACTGTCACATCAAAAATGATGTCCTGCAGGGCTTTGGTTAAAGGACTACACTTGTCAGAAGTAACAATTTGGAGTTTGATACAAATGTTTTACTGGAAATCAAGTACTACATAGCCCCCCTAGAAAAGCATGCATTAGGCATGTATACTGTGCTACTTCGTGTTGACGGTCAATAGTTTAATAGCTATTTACTATGATGTTGATCTGTGAGGATCTTAAGAAGCCTAGCCTTGCTTTCCAGTAGTAATTATTAGCCCTTATAATTTGCAATAAAATATCCAACGATGGTCCAAATGCATATATGCTTAGGTAATTACATATTTCTCCAATCAATAAAGAGCTAGTGGTGCTACACTATGGGTGAATTTGTGGTTACACATTCATTCATCCAAATTACATTTGAGGGGTGTAAAAACTAATTTGTTTTATATGGAGTGGAAGTCGTCTGCATAGATGTTGGGTGGGTTAGGAAGAAATGGCTCCTGAGGGAACTAATAGCTGTTTGAAAAGAAAAGAGTATCCTAGATGACTGGAGAATAAGCATCCTAGTGGTAGTGTACAACAAATGGGACATTCACAACTGTGATCAAACTACCATCACATGAAAGTTCTGGAGAGGGTGATTGATAAAGAATATGAAGAGGAGTAGAAAGTAAGAAGGGAGATGACCAATTCAGATCAGAATGTAGTACGACAGACCTGATATTTGCAGTAAACCAGATCATTGAGAAAAACAACTAAAAATAAGGAAAGAGACCAAATGGGCATGTCTAGACTTGAAGAAAGCAGATGGCAATGTCCCAAGATATTTGATTTGGGCAGTCTTGCCATGGTTAGTGCATACTATGTACAAGGTCCTAATAACACAAGTACGATTAGCGTTCCGTCTCACAGAGGGGGTCCCAGTGGGAGTGGTTGTACATCAGGGTTCAGCTCTGAACCCATTGCTGTTCATACTGGTGATGGACTACATTTGCAAACAGATTGGAAGGGAAAGATCAACAAAAATTGTTGTATGCAGATGATGTAGCATTAGAAGCAGACTCTGAAAAGAACTTCAGCAAAGAAAGGGGAATGGAATGCAAAACTAAAGGCACATAGTTTGAAACAAAGTACAGATAAGACTGTTGTAATGGCAGTAAATGGAAGAAATTAGAAGAAGCAGAGAATGGAGATAAAAGGGAAACTAATGGAATGGTTTACCAGGTTCAAGTGCCTGGAAGGAGTGGTTGAGAAGGAAAGTCTGAATTAGATCAAATCTAGGATAAGGAGGGCTGCAGCCAACTGGCACAGTGTCTCAGAAGTAGTGTAGGTAAGAATGTCAAAAAAGCCAAAAAATTAAAATGTATGGCACAGAAGCTTGGGAAGTAAAGGCAGAGCAGTTGATATACCTCTCAACAGCCAGATTTTCTGCTCATATTTTTGGTGTATTCTTCATAATTTTTTTTTGGCTTTCTGGCAAATCACAGATTAAAGTCAGAAAACAATGGGAAACATTTGACTTCATACTCTTCTGAAAATTCATACTAATGCAAAAAAATATTTTATCAACTTTCTCAGTTTAAAAGAGCAATATTTAAAATTTCCCTTTTTTGGTGCTTTGTCTTCCCATTATTTGTGGCTCTGTCCAGATTTCTTGCACTAAAAGGTTGAGAGGTATGGCAGTTGAGGATGCTGGAAGTGATTCATAGGTTCATATGGCCTATGCAAGCCTAACCATAACAATTCCCTGCCTATTTCTTCTCACAATATTTACTTCCCTGGACCCCTATCTACCAGGGCAACTGACGTGATCCCCAAGGTAAATTTCCTATCTCCCATCCAGTCGTCAGGGTTCCTTTTGAAGAGGGCCAAGGAGGTGCTCTGCTTGACATGTATGGGCAGTCTATTCCAGGGTGGAGATGAAGTGTCTGAAATGGGTGGTAGAATCCACACTGTGGGACAGATGAAGACATGAGGGCATCAGAGCAGTAGGCTAAGTGTCTCCAATTGCAGAAAAGGTCAAAGAGAACAGATTGTGGTGGTTCAGGCACACATGCAGGAAATAAGACAATTTGTTGAAGATGATTTGGGACAGACAGTAAAAAGGCAAGAGGAAATGAGGACATCCAGCAAAGAGACAAATGCATTGTGTGACAAGACCTGCAACTGTCAAGCATGAATATCAAAAAAAGTGGGAGAGTAGTATTGAATGGACAGAGATGGCAAAAGCTGGCACAACATCCTTGTACAAAAATCTGAAAAAGGGGATTGTTGTTGATTATGATGAACTTGGTTCCATAGAAGCAGTATTCTGTAATACATACCTATCCCCTTCTGTGTGTTCTTTTCATTTCACACAAGCGACTGAGGTCCCTTGAATGGGTGGTTGTACTACTGGACTTACGAATGTGTAATTGTCCTAAAAGTATACGGTCTGTTGAGGCCCTAAACAAAACTGAGGTTGCCTCTCAATAACCTGTATAATACTAAGATAGACTAGGCTTTGAGTTGGTCTATATAGTTTTTATGTTTTAGGCCACAGATGATTTTTTTTATTTTTTTTTGTTATAGTGAGAAAGTATTGTGGTCATTCCATTTGTGACACTTGTTTGGACAGGATCAAATCCAAACAGGCATTTTAGTGTCTGAATGGCCTAAGGAGTGCAGGGTACAAGAGAACAATTATGCCCCTGGATCTGGATACCATACCTTTAGATATAATCTGTGCCAAGAAATAAGACGTCCTTACAGTAGTACATACAGGGTGATCAAAGGACAGTTCATTGTCAACACAGGTTCTCAGATATGTACCTACAGGATCAATTTTCAAGAGGGTGTCATCACTATGAAAGTTACAAGGTGAGTTCATGCCTGACAAAGGATATGATTATATATTTCTTGACATTTAGTTTTAGTCCATGATTATTACACCAATTATTTGTTTTGGACAGGCCCTCTTGTATGATCCTGGTGTCCTCTGGGGAAATTTATGATGGCAAGAAGCTGTGACCTCTGAGAAGTGAAGGCCAAAGAGGAGTGGCTCAAGGACTGAATCCAGGTGCACTCCTAAAGTATAGGTCTTTTGGAAAAAGTAACATTGCCCACCTTTACTTCATGACTTCCATTAGGAGCCAGTTTGCAATCCCATGAGTTAAACAGGGGTGAGCGTATAGATGGAAGAGTTCATCTATAATGCCTGAGTATGGCATGATGTCAAATGGGTCTGCAGGGTTGACATAAGCAGTATCAACTAATTTGCCCTCATCCCTTGACTCAGTGACCACCCAAGCCCAAATATACACCTTAAAATAATCTTTGGTACAAAAATAGTCAGCTACATTTGTAAAGCATGAGTAGGCCTAAAATATCCCGAGGGGGTTGTCAGCCTAGTACATACCTATGAGCCTTTAAGGAATCACTGGGCTTGCATGTTTGAGGACTTATAACTCTCTCAGTTTATGATAGGAAAGCTGAAATCTCCTGAGGAGAATGGTGTTTGGCTTAATTCATAGGGACTCTTTACTGGTTAGGTAGGAGGTATAGACTGAGGGGGATCCTCTAGTTCACTATGATATGATGATGGTTTTTCTTCCCCTTCTTTACAGCAAGTTGGATGTGGAGGAGTTCCAGGTCATTTTCTTGTTTAATGAGTCTGGAACTGAGATTTATTTTTAAGAATACAAAGACACCTCCAGCCTTAGTGCCTTTGTCTAATGCATGCAATAAGTCTGTACGAGTGATGGGTGTTGAAGCCCTGCACTGATGGGACTGCTTTGCTCTTGAACCACTTCTCTTTGACAATGCAAATATCAATATTTTCCACAGTAAATAGTACTTACAGTATGGAGTTTTTTGTTTTGTTTTGTTTTTTAATGCTCCAAGTATTCAGCAGCAACATCTTAACATTGTCCAGATTAGTTTTAGTTACACTGGAAACTTCAGAAGACTGGCATCATCTAAAAAAGGCACTGCAAGGGGGGACAAGCTTTTGTCCAATATATAGAAGCCTGAGAAGGAGAGGTGCAGACCATCACTGGCAAAGCAGTAAGAACAGTCTACCATGTCTTTCCTGGCTACATAAATTGTATCTGATTAAAATTTCAGCAGAAGGTAAGCCAGTTGTTGAAGTCAGTTATCTTTTGTTCATATTATGACATCAGTTTTGGTGATTGCAGAATATTGCAAAAGGCTAGGTTCATACCTGCCTCAGACACACATTCCAAGAGCTCCATGATGTCTCTCATCATTACAGTCCAGAGAGCCATGGCTCAAGTCATTTACACCCACGTGTACAATGATATTGTCAAATGTGTACTTGTGTGCAGAGACTTGAATGGTTGCATTATGTAGTGAATCTTTGCACCTGATTGTGACATTCTCCTTACACTGACTGGTGAGTGCATCAGTGTGTCATTATGCAGTCACTTATAAGTAGGATAATGGACTGTGTGGTGGTTTGCTTATGGATTTTTGACCTGAGACAATGTGACTCATGGATGCATCTTTCATGATAGGTGCTGCTTGTGTTGTATGTTTGTGTGGCTGCTCAGGGTACTTGTTTATTGGGTTACATTTTGGAGGTCTCTCTCTAGTTTAGGTAGTTTTATTTTAAGAGCCTCATCATATCTGGGTCTTACATGTTTAATCTAAGTGGAATCCAATTATTTTAGTGTGGTGTGTGGTACTCACAACATGCTTGTCACTTGTAGTGGCTGTATATGACAGATTTGCCTCAATTAACATTATATAGCTGCATCTCTCACACACTTGTGTCATTTTAAGTAGTAGACAGTTATCAGCAAACATGAGACCATTACTACATTGTCTCGGGATGCCCATTTCAACCAGGCTTCCTACAGAGATGACTGAGAAGTACATATCCATCTTTGCATTTGCATAGTATTGTGGACTGAAGGGGGAGTAGTGCCTAGGAAGTTAGAATCAATTCACTCAAGTGCTGTCTAAAAATGCACACTCCAAGTCTAGTCTAAAAACAGTCAGAAGTCTGCACAGGAAGAGCAATGTGCCTCTTTGTGCAAACCAGGGGAACTTCATCCAATTATTAACTTGTAAGTACTCTAGGAATTTGAAGAGTAGGTTATACAGACAGAGTTAAAGTTTTAAGTGCCTGCATCTATATACTGAATGGTTAAAAATGCGGCAACTTAAACAGCACCACTCCAATGTGAGCAACTCATAACTAAGAATAGCCAAGCCTACTGGCCAATAACAAAACAGCACACTTCAAGGTTGTACAGCAGTCAGAGGCCTAGAAATGGATAGGTGCTTTCTTACTCTCCCTAGCGCACACCAAGGCAGAACATAGATTACAATTAGTATCAAATTAAGTATAAAGCCAATAAATTTAGTCTTTCCTACTTTGGAGTAATGTACAATGCATCCACAGAATTTAATGTTGAATCTTCTCACATCAGCAGTGGTGCATCCATTAAAGTTTACAGAAACAGAACTTATTTTTTCTACATGGACACCTCCAAGGTTAAAGTTCATTGTTTCTCCTCAGTGACATCAGTGTACAGAAAAAATATTTTTTAGAAGTGTTCTTCTCATGGAAAAAGTAGATGAAAACGATTCCCTAATGAGCAGAGATGCTGTTCAGCAGTTTATGTACCACATGCCATGGTGGAAAAGTATGTTTAAAAACCTCAGTAAATCACTTTATGGGTATTTAATAATATAAAGCAAAACTAATAACATACTAAGTCAGTTAGCATATAGACATGTTGTAATAAAGCTCTTTCAAACTACAACTTCATTAAGAGAATACAAAAAAAAAAATCAGAGTAAGGAATAAGGAAAATAAAATATATTATAACCAGTTGTACACAAAAAAAATAAAATATCACTTCAAATCAAACTTTGTGGCCAATGAAATAAGTGAACCCAGTAAGGCGATAACAAAACCAGGCATTGCACACAGACAATAGACACTACTGTACTGCATAAATCTGTAGCTACGTCCAGATTCTGGTGTCTTAAGTCAGTCAGAGGATAAAGGAGTAGGGACAGCACTTCTGCATATCATCAGTGTAACAATCATTTATAAACCTCTCCCCCAAGTACAGTCGGGTCTATATTATTTCTTCGGCAGCTTAGGTTGTCGAATGCTTAATGATAAACACCTAAGCATCAAAGTTTCATAATCGCAAACAGCATATGCACAAATTCTTTCCTCAGGAAAGAATGTGCTAGGCCGTCTGGAAATAAAATTAACTTTTCAACCTAAATATAGTGGGGGGCTATGCCCCCCACACACCCCCTAACTAAATCTACCAACTCCAAGATCGCTCTACATTGGAGAAAGGGCAAATCCCCAATAACGGCCAAGAAAATTCTTTCCCGAGGAAAGAATTCACTTATATGGCCATTTGCGATTTTGAAACTTTGACAGTTAGGTGTCAATCATGGAGCATTCGACAACCTAAGCTGTAGAAGAAATAACACAGACCCATAGAGTCATATACTGGATGCATATACAAGGCAAATAACAATGGACCCAAAACTGAACCCTGTGGTACTCTATAAATCAGAGGATAAGAAGGAGGAGCATTAATGCCTTGCAATACTATTTATGTAACTGTTAAATGGAAGAATCACAGCTTACAAGCCTTAATCCCAGTTTTTGGATAAAAACCTGC
>NC_056725.1:731933246-731935746 GCF_019279795.1 Protopterus annectens | reverse complement strand
ACATATTCATCTCCCTTAGCTACTGAATTGCCTCTGCTACTGTTTTCCACTGTTTATGCTCTTCAGCTACTGCAGTAGCATTGGGCCAAATACCTCAGAAAGCAGAGGCTAACAACACCACCAGTGTATTTACCTGGGG
Organism: Protopterus annectens; assembly: GCF_019279795.1. Taxonomy (NCBI): domain Eukaryota; kingdom Metazoa; phylum Chordata; order Ceratodontiformes; family Protopteridae; genus Protopterus; species Protopterus annectens. Next base: position 731,935,607 of record NC_056725.1, on the reverse strand, counting down.
ATTATCGTGGTTTATATTATTCACTATTAGCTTAAAATGTGGGTGAAACACCAAGCATGTAGAATGGTGCATTTCTTCGGAGTTCAAAGACACTGCTTCTCCCCAACACCCGAAGGAACCACGCTAAGACAGTTACTCCCGGCTTTTGCTTATAAATCTGAATTACATTTAATAACTCTGCCTGGGTATAACTTCTACCCATTGTTGTCGTTCCCCCCAGCGTACTGTCCCTTTATAGGTTCATAGGTAGGTACTAGGCTATTGGCCCTTGGACCTATACAAGCCTAGCCAAAAAGGTACCCTGGCTTTTTCCACCCAAGAAAATTATTTTCCTGTGCCCCTGTCAAGCAGAAGCACAGAAGTGATCCCCGGGGTGAATTTCCTATTACCCATCCAATCATCAAGATTCTTCTTGAAGAGAGCTAATGAGGAGCTCTGTTTGACATAGATAGGTAGTCTGTTCCAGAGTATGCAAAGTCTCTGGGACAGGAATCTATCCCTCCAGCATATTCTGTTTATTGTGGTGACAAGGTTTAGGTCCCTAGAGCGTGTAGCTCGGAGGGATTGGGATTTCTTTAAGTGGAACATGTTCAACAGTTCTGGGTTTGACATAGCTTTGTATGTTAGGCAGAGATTGCTTCTGAGTAGGTGATATGTGACAGAGTAAAGCTGGAGTTTTTTTTTGAGACGGTCTGCGTAAGGCATCTGTTTGAGGCCAGTAATCCTCTTTGTGAGGTATTTTTGCAGCCTTTCCAGTTATTATAGATGTCTTGTGAGGTACATACCAAAAGGGGCATTGTACTCTATATAATGGGTCTAATCAGTGATGAGTAGAGTGGAACAATGACCTCTTTGTTTCTGGGTGAGAAACCTTTTATGATGACGTGTGCCACGTAGAAGGATTTCCTGACCACTGTGGTGATGTGATTATCAAAGGAGAGACTACTGTCCACCTGTGTCCCAAGATCTCATCACACTTTTGGTGTTAAGTAGACTACCGCCTATGTGGTAGTTCATGGGTACAGCTTTTACCAAAGGGGATGACAATGCACTTGTTTTGGCATTGAGCTTGAGACCATGTCTTTGACACCAGGCATCTGTCTCAGTGAAGCCCTTTTGTAGGATGTCCACATCATTAGGAGTTTCAATTATGGCTCCTAGTTTGCAGTCATCTGTGAATTTAGTTAGCCAAAGACCTTCTGTGTTAGCCTGTACTTCAGAGAAGTAGATACCAAACAGGAGAGGACCCAGGACTGAACCGTGTGGTACTCCACTTGTCACTGGTCTGAAGTCTGATTTGGAGTCTGCTACTTTCACAGTGTGGGCTCTGTCAGTAAGCCAGTTGGCAACCCATCTTGTGACATAGGGATTTATACCTAGTTCAGTGAGTTTATCTATAATTCCAGAGTGGGGGATGGTGTTGAACGCCTTGGCGAGATCTAGATAGGCTGTGTGAACCACATTACCCACATCTATGGATTTGGTGACTACTTCAAAGAAGTCCGTCAGGTTTAGGAGACATGATCTGTCTTTTACAAACCCAAACTGTGTGGGGTCCAGAGTCTGGAGATCTCCAATGTCTTTGTTTATGAGTTCCATGATGATACGTTCCATGACCTTGCAGACCAGGCTTGTCAGGCTAATGGGGCAGTAGTTCCCGGGGTCTGTTGTGCCCCCCCCCCTTTGTGGAGTGGGATAACTGTCGTGGTGCACCATTCAGTGGGCACAAAGCCTGAGGTGAGGCTATGATTGAACATGGTACTTAGGTGGGGTGCCAGTTCATTCTGTATTTCATGTAGAAGGCAGCCTGGAATGTTGTCAGGTCCCATGGATGCTGTGTTCTTGGCTTTGGAGAGTGAGGTTTTTACCTGTGCAGCCGTGATTACAGGAACTTTGCATTCTTCCAGTATAAAGATAGGCCCTTTAGGGGGTGAGAAGGGGGTAAAGTTAGCAATGAACCTATCTGCCAGGATGTTGGCAATATCAGTTGGTTCTGTATATTTAGTGTCATTGTTCTGTAACGCAGAGCAGATATGAATGTTGCCATTGAGATTCTTGACATAGCTATAGAATGCTTTGTGGTTGTCTTTAGAATCAGTGGCAATTTTGTTTTCATAACTAGCTTTGGAGGATTTTATGAGGGATCTCAGCTTCTTACTGAGGCTGACCAGGGAGAGTTCCTCCAATTGTGGGATTTTACTCTTTTTTGCAACAGTTTCTTTCTTCTGTTGTAGAGTTTGTTTATGGCAGAAGACCACCAGATTGGCTTCCTTTTTTTGGAGGATAGCATCTTGGTTCTGTTAGGGATAGCACGATCCATGCAATTGTGTAAGTGCTTATAAAGTGCATTTGTGTAGGATT